>NC_139661.1:23749289-23761789 GCF_951799395.1 Argentina silus
GTGTGGTGTATGTGTGTTCTTATAGACGTGGGTCTAACCTTATCTCCTCCTCCCCTCTCCTGTCCTGTCTGCATGTTCCCCCCCCTCCTCTCCTCTCCTCTGTACTTGGTGGTTGGTCCTCTGCCCTGACCCTTAACCCCTGCCCTCTAACCTCAGCCCCAGCCGCTTCTGCAGCTACGAGCGAAGAGAGTCAGGCTGATTTATGGACTAAAATACTGGAGTGGCCCAAGGCCCTTCATAAACATTACTTCCAAGGTAAGCCAGGAGAGCTGCTGGGGTACAATGGTCTACTGAACCTCTCCATTCATTGTAGTCTGTATGTCTGTCGGTCAGTAGTCATAGTAACTGCTGCCCAGTCCTCTGTACACAGAGAATTGTCCTTAGAGTGCCCTCCTCTGGCTAACATATATGTTATAATGTTTATAATGAGACTGGTGGTAGATTTTGGTTAAATTGGTAGCATTCGGTCTCATTTACCTAGAATACATCTCAGCCTCGATGTATTCCATCGCTTCAGACTCTCACAGCTCTGTCAGTGTCCATTTATCCTTCTCCTCCTCCACTGATCACACAAGCCCTGCCATTAACACACTCCCTTCAACAGCACCTCCCATCTGTAGATCTAAACTCTCTTCAGCTCCTCCCATCTGTAGATCTAAACTCTCCCTTCAACAGCACCTCCCATCTGTACATCTAAACTCTCTTCAGCTCCTCCCATCTGTAGATCTAAACTCTCTTCAGCTCCTCCCATCTGTAGATCTAAACTCTCTTCAACAGCTCCTCCCATCTGTAGATCTAAACTCTCCCTTCAACAGCACCTCCCATCTGTAGATCTAAACTCTCTTCAGCTCCTCCCATCTGTAGATCTAAACTCTCCCTTCAACAGCACCTCCCATCTGTACATCTAAACTCTCTTCAGCTCCTCCCATCTGTAGATCTAAACTCTCTTCAGCTCCTCCCATCTGTAGATCTAAACTCTCCCTTCAACAGCACCTCCCATCTGTAGATCTAAACTCTCTTCAGCTCCTCCCATCTGTAGATCTAAACTCTCTTCAGCTCCTCCCATCTGTAGATCTAAACTCTCTTCAGCTCCTCCCATCTGTAGATCTAAACTCTCTTCAACAGCTCCTCCCATCTGTAGATCTAAACTCTCTCTTCAACAACACCTCATCTGTAGATCTAAACTCTCCCTTCAACAGCTCCTCCCATCTGTAGATCTAAACAATACCTTCAACAGCTCCTCCCATCTGTAGATCTAAACTCTCTTCAACAGCTCCTCCCATCTGTAGATCTAAACTCTCTTCAACAGCTCCTCCCATCTGTAGATCTAAACTCTCTCTTCAACAACACCTCATCTGTAGATCTAAACTCTCCCTTCAACAACACCTCATCTGTAGATCTAAACTCTCCCTTCAACAACACCTCATCTGTAGATCTAAACTCTCTTCAACAGCTCCTCCCATCTGTAGATCTAAACTCTCTCTTCAACAACACCTCATCTGTAGATCTAAACTCTCCCTTCAACAACACCTCATCTGTAGATCTAAACTCTCTCTTCAACAGCTCCTCCCATCTGTAGATCTAAACTCTCTCTTCAACAGCACCTCATCTGTAGATCTAAACTCCCTTCAACAGCACCTCTCATCTGTAGATCTAAACTCTCTTCAGCACCTCTGATCTGTAGCCATATCTACGCCTGGCCCCTCACCGCTACTGCCAGAGCACTGATTGGCTAGTTTGGTTTGATCTCTGCATCCAGAGCTCATTTTCATTTTGTTTCGACAGCAGAGGATTCTCTCTCCACTTCACTAGACAATGTCACTGCCTCCTCTCCCTTCCTCCTCCTTCCTCTCCATCATCCTGCATTCATCTGAGAGATCCAGATCATTGGAAGCAAATATATATATATATATATTTAGCTGACGCTTTTATCCAAAGAGACTTACATTGCAGTGAGTGCATACATTTCAGTATAGATGGTCCCAGTGGGGACCGCCATGCTCTACCAACTGTGTTAGCGCCATGCTCTACCAACTGAGCCACAGAGGACCACATCAAATGCGTGGTGGATATCCGCCATGTTGCTGTCACCCATCTGGTGTTTTCAGATCTGTGCAGATAAAGGAGAGGAGACTCAAGGAGAGAAGGCCACTGTAGACTATTGAGATGCACTCCTTGTTACAGTCTGTCTTGCTCTGTGTGTGATGGTGTTCTCGTCTGACCTCTGACCTCAGGTGTACCTGATGAGGCGGAGTCTCCCGTGTCCGGGGAGGAGGGAGAGCAGCGGCAGGTAAAGGTGGGGATGTTGAATGGAGGGCGAAGGATCGACTACGTACTGCAGGAAAAACCCATCGAGAGCTTCAATGAATACCTGTTCGCCATCCAGTCCCACCTCTGCTACTGGTGAGCATTTCTCCTGTGTGTGGTGGTCTGTAGTGATGGTTCTGTGTGTGTGTGTTGGTCTGTAGTGATGGTTCTGTGTGTGTGGTGGTCTGTAGTGATGGTTCTGTGTGTGTGTGGTGGTCTGTAGTGATGGTTCTGTGTGTGTGTGGTGGTCTGTGGTGATGGTTCTGTGTGTGTGGTGGTCTGTAGTGATGGTTCTGTGGGTGTGGTGGTCTGTAGTGATGGTTTTGTGGGTCTTACATCGGCTGTTACCTCAGCTTGTTATCTGATGCTCTATGTACCGTAAGTGTCTGTGCTGTTATATTGGTGTGTTGTCTGTGTGTTGTTCTCTCCGTAGGCATGTTTGTATGTATGGTGACGACTCCTCTCTCCTGTCTGTCTGTCTGTCTGTCTGTCTGCCTGTCTGTCTGTCTGTCTGTCTGCCAGGGAGTCTGAGGACACGGCTCTGCTGCTGCTGAAGGATATCTATGACCAGCTCGGTGTGGCCTTTGAGCAACCGCAGCAGTAATAAAGGCTTGAGAAACACACAAAGAGAGTTATTAAGATGTGATTAGTGTTCTAGAAGCAACAATACGAAGGACAGCTGACAACAGTGCCACGAATGAGTCACAACCCTCTCCCAGGCGGCCTTGCCACCTGGGTGTTACCAGGCCGACGCCACCCTCTGTCTGGTTTCCTGTTACAGCAGGTTCACTGTTCCGCCCACAAGAACCAAACCTCAACCCACTGACGTGACCGGGACCGGTTCCTTTCTCTCTTCCAGAGCCCTGAATGACTAGGGATGAATCTGCCGCTGGGATAAAGACCTCCCATCAGGGTGTGTGTGCGTGTGTGTGTGTGCGTGTGTGTGTGTGCGTGTGCGTGTGTGTGCGTGTGCGTGTGTGCGTGTGTGTGTGCGTGCGTGTGAGAAAATCTGTCGTTGTGTCATCATGACTCATCATCACTTTTATATGAGGCTTTCTGAGGTCATTTGTTTTTACTTTGTTTTAACCTTCCTTTGACCTGTGATACATTGATGACCTACAGCTTATGCAACACCATAATCCCTGTCCTGTTGTGTGGTGCATGTCTCAAGAAGGTTATCTATGCCAGGACGTACTTCCAACCAGAATTCCAGTGCAATATATCATGTCACTCCTTTGAATTTATAATTGACTGACATTGAAGACGAAGTTCTTGCCTTCTGATCATGTTTTGTATTTGTTTGTATGAGTATTTAAAGTATAGTAAAAAAAAATATAATAATATATATCTTTTTTTGGGTGGAAAGGATGTAAACCTTTAACATGATCTGAAATTAAGGAAGTGTTTGAGGGGAGCATGCACCGTTTTTTTCCCCTTTTCCTGTGTGTGCGTACTTGTGTGTGTGTGTGTGTGTGTGTGTGTCCTGCTGCATAAGGCCAGTGAGCCCCCCGCCCCCCCCCCCATGTGTGCCAACCTCTTTACCCTTGAAGGCAAACTTACCTACAGCAAAGGACCTAAACAGCAATACATTCCCTGTCCTGTATGTGGACAAGAATGGTCAGTTTTACCGTCTGTCAGTGCTTTTGAGTCAAGCAGGCAGCCCACTACTGGACTTATGAACAGCATGGCTTCAGATGAACAAGAGGCCCCTGTCATGTCCCTCCTCCACTGCTGTCAAACCTACCTGGGCCACTGGTTACTGGTCTGACTAATGATTATTATGATTCATTAATATTACACATTTATTATGTGCAATGCAACACTGGCACTGCTGCTTTCTGCTTCATATCTGCTGATCAGCATCTTTACTGCATGGCATGTTAGATCCCTCAAACTCTACAAAGAACCCATTAAGGGTTAGCCCTTTCCCTCACAGCCTGTTCCTGTCCCCTATCATCTGACCCCAACAGCCTGCCGTACAAATCCTTGATGTTTTCAGATCTGAGAGAGCCTGCCAGGTCTGAGCAATGTGGCTGAAGTGTTGCGGCATCAGCATATTGCTGACACTGATCTGGTCCATTCAGATGTGCAAATAAGGGATTTGTGTTTGGTCAGCTGACGCCCTGTGCTGTGTGAGCACAATCCCTGACCCTAACCCTAACCCATTGACCCCTGCTTTTGAGCACTGCAACCATTGTTTCACTCCTGAATGAGTTTGTCTGTTAATCTCAAGTTTTGCACTTATTGAAATTGTGTGTTCAAAACCAAAAAATGATTTGTATTTTATTTACATAACTACAGTAGCCTACCAGACAGTATGTTTACATATTGTGTACAGTATGTATGCTATAATAAAACATTAATTTAAGAGTGTATTTTGTGGGTCAGTCGTGTTCATTGTATTTGATTATTTGATGCTTGATTCATGTTCACGTTATCTGACTAATTAGGCTGTTTAGAAAACTGGAACAACACTGAAAGACGTCTTTGCGAATTACGTCTTTGTCGCACGTTTGAAAGGCCTTCATAGGCTTCCAATCCACCTTTGACAGGCCTTCATAGGCGACCATAGTCTGTTGGTTTCACTGGTGGAAGATAATATTACAAGACTCTCATTCCCCAATCGACTTTTCTCCACCCTCATTTCACTACGCAGCAGTTTAAGAATGTGGGGAAAGGGATTCCTCTTGTGCAAGGCCTAGAAACGTCAACGAGAATCACTGAACTGGACCGACATTTAGTTCTCTGCGTTCGGAGTGAGAAGGTTTGATCCGCGGACGGAGCGACGTGGAACAAGTAGAACAACTTCAAGTACGGTAAGCGTCTGCGTCTGCGTCTGCGTCCGTTTCAGTCGGCTTCGTTTGGCCGTACCCGGTCCGCTAGCATGGCAGGGTTTTGGAGGATCTTTCCCCTGCTGGCTGGGTATCTGATGAGCCTAGCAAAGGTCTTTGGTTACAGGTGGTGGATGTCCTCCCCCCGCCCGGTTACCCGTGTAACACTGACTCCTGCTCCATGCCTGTAAGCGCAAATAATGTCCAGCTGTTATCGAGGAGCTGTTCAACTCTTAAGCCTCTTGATTCTCCATTCATGTTTGTTACCGTGACTCTTCATAGAGCCACGTTGTGTGGTGTTGGAGGAGCGAGTGGGAGCTGGGGTCATGTCTGGGGTCATGACTCAGTCAGGCCAGACTGGGTCTTTGTCATGTCACACAGCTGTAGTAGGAGGAAATATGCACTTTGCCCCAGCTCTCAAAGGCTGGTTTATACAGTCAATGATAGGATTGTCCCTGTGGAGGCAGCACAGACCCAAATTCACTAGGACCAAGATAGATACAGTAGAGTCTCTCTGTTGACATTAGATATATGAACAGCACTTGATCCTGTCCAGGAATACACAGGAGTAAGGCAAATCAATGCACCAGTGTTTTACTGAGAGTGAAGACAGCGAAGCAGTGGACTAAAGAGATATGTGTCTAATAAGCACACAATCAACAGTGTTTTGTGTGGCCTGCTGGTTGGGTTGGATTCCAGTAGGGGTCAGGCATGGCTCATTGATGTTCTTGCCATAGTCTTCCAGGAGAAGAGTGTTTGGGACAGGTAATGCAGTGTGGTAGTAATAGCAACTCCACCTGACCAGGAGCAGTAGAGTTCACCATTCAGTCGGCTATTTTGGAGACATTTGTCACAGTAGGTTTAATTTATTATAGTTGTTAATTTGCTGTTTTAATTAGTTAATTCCACTTAGAATAGGGTTTGATTCCTGAATAGTTTTTAGGAAAAACAACTAGTGTAGGCTACTTCACAACATCTCTGTATTACTGGTTAGTGACCGGCTGGCAGTCTCAGCTGTAACAGCCCCAGACTCACGTGTGTTGGTGCTCTCAGGCCCAGAGGGCTGTGAAGGACTGACCTCTGCATGTTGTGTAATACTTCCAGTCCAGCTCTCCTCAGGCAGAGAGATTCTTATTCTAGAACCCTGCTAGCTTCTGCTGGACTGGGAGGAGGCTGGATCTACAGTAGTTCTAACTAGTCTGGATCTACAGTAGTTCTAACTAGTCTGGATCTACAGTAGTTCTAACTAGTCTGGATCTACATTAGTTCTAACAACAGTCTGGCTTATATAGAGAATCAGTCACATTCATATTAGCATCATGATCAATGCAGGATATCATATTTGCATTATCTGGTTGAATGGTGTCTTCGGAAACATTAGAATCCTGTATGTGTGTGTGTCTGTGTGTGTGTGTGTGTGTGTGTGTGCGTGTGTGTGTGTTCTCGTGCTAATGTGAGGGCACAGGGGAGGGGTCCTGGCACATACTGGGTCACAGCAGGTAGAATGTGTCCCAACAACGGGAGCTGTGTTAATTCTCCCCCCACCCCTCCTCCCCTTGCCTTCTACTCCTCCCACCCCCCCTCTCTCCATCTCTCCCTCCTCCGCTCCCCCGCTCCTTCAGTCTGTTGTTCAGTTGACTAACAATAGGGGTGAGTCTCCCTCTGGAACAATACCCCCACCCCTGCTAGAGCCTGCCCCCCCCAGAGTTTAGTGGCCTTCAGACTACCCCTTCCTTCTCTCTCTCTCTCTCTCTCTCTCTCTCTCTCTCTCTCTCTCTCTCTCTCTCTCTCTCTCTCTGGAGAGGCTCTGTAATGCCTAACGAGTGACTGTAATCTGCTCTGTGCAGGAGGGACCACTCATGTGCATGTGAGAGAGTGGGAGGGAGGGAGGGAGGGATAGAGGAGGCAATAGAGAGAGAGAAAGGGAAGGCAGGCAGATGAGAGAGAGAGAGAGAGAGAGAGAAGGAGAAAGGGAAGGCAGGCAGATCAGAGAGAGAGAGAGAGAGAAAGGGAAGGCAGGCAGATCAGAGAGAGAGAGAGAGAGAAGGAGAAAGGGAAGGCAGGCAGATCAGAGAGAGAGAGAGAGAGAGGGGCAGGGACTGGCGGTGTAGTTGAGATGTGATCAGGACTCCTGAGCTTTCAGGCGATACAGCATCAGCATTAAGAGAGAGGGAGGAGAGAGAGAGGGAGGAGAGAGGGAGGAGAGAGAAGAGAGAGAGTCAGTCTGAAGAGGCTGTATTGTCTGTATGAGAGGAGAGGAGATGAGATGAGGCGTGTGGTTTGGGACTCTGACATTGAGACCGCCAGTCTGGAGGAGGAACAGAGGTGAACTGACTCTGGCAGGGAAACATACGGAGCCCTTGGAATAAGACTGAGACCCCCCCCACACACCCACACACACACACACATAACCAGCATTGCCATGGGGGGCTCCCTCAGCCAACACAGGAAGAGCTCTGTCAGCTCCCCCAGGAAGAAGAGCAGCATGTGAGTAAGCAGAACCTTACAACTGTTCTGTGTGTGTGTGTGTGTGTGTGTGTGTGTGTGTGTTTGTTTGTGTGTATGTACAGTGTGCGTGCGTGCGTGCGTGCGTGTTCTTGTGGTAGTAGAGTAGTAGTTGTTGAGTAAGTTATTGATCTGAAGGAGGAGATGAGAGCTGTCCCATGATTACTTGTGGTGTGTCTTCCCCTACGCAGCGCTGTGTCAGGTGACGCGGGAGGAGAATTAGGACGGAGGGAGAGGGCTGGTAAATGCTTCTCTCTGTCCTGAATACTGATGACCTCACCTTCACAACTGATGCTACGTACTCTGTCCATTAGCCTGTACAGCACTTAGCAGTTCTCATCATGCCAGGAAATGGTGTTTGAGTAGAGTGGTAGAAGAGCCTGAGAGAGGAGAGGAACAGAGGAATGAGTGGAGTGGTAGAAGAGCCAGAGAGAGGAGAGGAACAGAGGAATGAGTGGAGTGGTAGAAGGGCCAGAGAGAGGAGAGGAACAGAGGAATGAGTGGAGTGGTAGAAGAGCCAGAGAGAGGAGAGGAAGAGAGGAATGAGTGGAGTGGTAGAAGGGCCAGAGAGAGGAGAGGAAGAGAGGAATGAGTGGAGTGGTAGAAGAGCCAGAGAGAGGAGAGGAACAGGTCATTGTCTTCCTTAGCAAAGAGGCTAATGTAGCGAAAGTGAACTGATCAGGTCATGCTCCATTTTGGCCTCAGGTCTTTTGTTTACACCGGGCCGTCAGCGTGTTGGAGGCAAAGCTGACAGCTAATCCAGGTACGGTTTCACTGGATTACTGCCTTCCACTTGTTGTCTATATGAACTAGATCTTCTGAATGGGCTGTTTAAATCTGTCAGGGTGTGGTGGTGACATTATATTTTTGATCTCCTCCTCCCTCCCTCCCTCCTCCCTCCCTCCCCCCTCCCTCTATAATCCTCTGAGAACTGAGAGCTAGTCCTCCTTCCTCCTCCAGCTGCTCCCTGCAGACGTTATCTGTATTTTAATGAGCCACTGAGCCTCTTCTCACTATCCCTTCTCTCGCGCTCCACACACACACACACAAACACATACAGGGTTCAGGCTCTGTGTCAAAGTTGAGACCCTCTCTGTCCTACCCAATGGTCTCATCATCCTTTGAAAAGACCACAGTGATGAAGATGAAGATACTCACAGCGCTAGGGAACAGACACTGTTAGCAGTTAGCGTGAGTGGTGTTGTTCTGCTCCAGATGTTGCTGTTGTTGACTGTTTGTGATGCGTCACACTGAAGGAGGACTTGAGCTGCAGAATAGACTGGGTCTGAGATGACTGGTGTTTCCCCTCCGAGCCCAGAGAGAGTGACCTCAGACCACACACACACACACACACACACACACACACACACAGCTCTTTGTTCAGCTGTTCTGACATTAACAAGCTTTCAAGCTAAAATAAAGGAGTCAGCTCTCTACAGGCTGGTGATGAACCTAATTCACCACACTGTAATGGCTCTGTATGAGTCATGGGTGTGTGTGTGTGTGTGTGCGTGTGTGTGTGTGTGCGTGCGTGCGTGCGTGTGTGTGCGTGCGTGCGTGCGTGCGCGTACCTCAGGGAGGGATAAGAAGGTGAGCAGCAGCCCAGGATCATGGCAGTTATTATTTTATGTATTTTTGGTAATTCATCATTTTCTTTTTTAAGTGGAACAGAAATGAAGTCTCTGCGCGCGCCCCCCCCGCCCCCTCGTTTGGGAAGAGAATGACCTGCATTTGGAGCTCATCTCATACTGCAGCAGGCTGACCTGTGGGTATGGGGCCTGTTTGTCTTAGAGAGACAGAGAGATCCAGTATGAAAGAGAGGGAGAAACAGATAGTAGAGAGAGAGAGAGAGAGAGAGAGAGAGAGAGAGAGAGAGAGAGAGATCCAGTATGAAAGAGAGGGAGAAACAGAGAGAGAGAGAGAGAGAGAGAGAGAGAGATCCAGTATGAAAGAGAGAGAGAGAGAGAGAGAGAGAGAGAGAGAGAGAGAGAGAGAGAGAGGAGAGAGAGGGATATTTGGAGGAGTGTACAGTCCCGTGCCCCCCCCTGTGTGTGTGTGTGTGTGTGTGTGTGTGTGTGTGTGTGTGTGTGTGTGTGTGTGTGTGTGTGTGTGTGTGTTCCATGCCTATGCACTATTGTCTGGAAATTATGTCCCTTTTGTGTCCCTGTATTGTCACAGACAATAGCTTTGTGTCTGTCCTCCTCTGTCCCCCCCCCCCCACTGTACTGTAGGATGATGTCGTCTCTCTTCAGTCATGCCAGTTTTCTGCTCTGATTTCAACAAAATGGGGCTTCATTAAATATGCAGATAGATACTGGTTATACATGCAGACTAACTCAGTCACGCCTCCCGACTCCAACATCAAAGGAACTGTATGTCTACTCTCCCACACCCCCCTCCTCCCCCCTCTCTCCCCGCTTTTGATGTGGTCTGTGTGTTAAAATGACCCCAGTGCTGCATCTCTGCTTTTCACTGAACTATAGTGAAAAGCTCTATAGCATCAGTACCAGTCCTGAATAACCCACCACAGAAGTCTTTTATTTGTAGTATATTTGCACATACAGGAAATTGACTTGGTGAGGTTGGTGCATGGGACATAAAAAACAATAGCAAATATTGACAAGAAATTTACAAAATGTATGATGTATATATGATGTATATATGATGTATATATGATGTGTACAGTTCCGGCTTTCACACATTACCCATAACAACATGTATGTTAGGGACCAAACAGCCATTTCAGTAGACCGACTACGTGTTTGTCCAGCCTGTGTTGATTCTGGCCACCAGAGGAGGGCGCTGACGAGCCTACGTCCCTTTATCCTCCCTCCAGTCGTGGAACTGGAGAAAGAGAAACTGTTGGGAAGATGAACTCTGGCTGTAAGGGGTTGAAATACTTCATACATTCTCATCCCTTTTCCGTTCCCTCATACGGAGTCATATCATTCCTCATGTGGCTTATTGAAATGTTTATCATCGTTATCTATATTTAGCTCCAAACCCAGACACATGTTACTTTCTGTCACATCTTAATTGAATGAAAAGGGGCTTTAAAGTTCCAGTTGGTCTGGAACACACACACACACACAGGCACGCACACACACACACACACACACACACACACACACACACACACACACACACACACACACACACATCAGCGTTGAGGCCCCAGTGTGTCCATGTGTGATGGACCCAGTGGGACTCCAGTGACAGACCAGACATCCCTGTTCCCTCTGTTACTGCCTGGGACTTCACTGTTCCACCAGCAGCGCCAAGCCACGTCTACTGTGTGTGCGTGTGTGCATGTGTGCGTGCGTGTGTGTGTGTGTGTGTGTGTGTGTGTGTGTTAGCTGAGCCAGAGGCTCAGGGAAACTATAGGGAAACTAGGGTGTTTACTTAACTCTAAGGAGGGGGTTGTGTCTGTGGTTGTGTCTGTTGCGTCCCTGTCTAGTTTAAACCCCAGGTAGCCTCTCGGTGGTTTGGATGTGTTGTGTTGTTCTGGAGCAGTGTGTGATTCAGACCGGGGTTCAGAGGAGAGAGCATGGCTTTGTGGCTCCACCAGGGTACCATGTGCGCTGAGCTATTTCTGGTTCCAAAGGAAGGCGTTACGTAAGAGCTGATTCTTTCTTTTTCCCTTTCCTCTCCCTTTCCTCTCCCTTTCCTCTCCCTTTCTTTCTGCATTTCCCTGCCAGGGAGTGAGAGTCAAGGCCATTGTCACCCTCTTTGGCTGTGTGTGTGTGTGTGTGTGTGTGTGTGTGTGTGTGTGTGTGTGTGTGTGTAGGGGGGGGGGCATTACATAATAACAGAGAAGGGAGAGGCTCAAACCCCTGTGATTGACAGCTAGCAGTCTTTCCTGGTCTAGAGGTTGTGGAGCTGGGTGAGGTTGTGGAGTCTTCCCTGGTCTAGAGGTTGTGGAGCTGGGTGAGGTTGTGGAGTCTTCCCTGGTCTAGAGGTTGTGGAGCTGGGTGAGGTTGTGGAGTCTTCCCTGGTCTAGGGGTTGTGGAGCTGGGTGAGGTTGTGGAGCTGGGTGAGGTTGTGGAGCTGGGTGAGGTTGTGGAGCTGGGTGAGGTTGTGGAGTCTTCCCTGGTCTAGAGGTTGTGGAGCTGGGCTTCACTGAGCAGATCTCAGATGACTCTCTCTTCCCTGTGTACTAGTGCACTACTCTTTGGCCAGAGACACAGAGGGAGTAGACTTCTGCTGATGATGAGTGAAGTGTTCTGAGAAGCACACAGGTGTGTCGTGACGTGATTGTAACTGATATAAAACCTCCTCAAACAGGTCTGTCCTCTCCTCTCCTCTCCTCTCCTCTCCTCTCCTCTCCTCTCCTCTCCTCTCCTCTCCCTGTCCTCGTGGCTGAGGGCAGCAATGGTTGGAATTCCTAAGAGCCATGAGAAGAGCACACTGTCTCTCTCTCTGTCTCTCTCTCTCTCTCTCTCTCTCTGTCTCCCTCTCTCTCTCTCTCTCTCTCTCTCTGTCTCTCTCTCTCTCTCTCTGTCTCTCTCTCTCTGTCTCCCTCTCTCTCTCTCTCTCTCTCTCTCCCTCCCTCTCTCTCTCTCTCTCTCTCCCTGTCTCTCTCTCTCTCTGTCTCTCTCTGTGTCAAGCCAATCCAGTTGAATGTTTTCATTGGTCTCCCCAACAAACAGACATGTGACTCTGTCTTTATCTCTGTCATCTCTCCTCTGTGTTGTCCATGCATTATGGATTAGACAAGGGCCTTCTGTCTCTGTGCACTGGTGTATGACATTGGTTATTGGGGGTGTGTGTGTGTGTGTGTGTGTGCGTGTGGGGTGTGCGTGCAAGCGTGCGTATTAGTAACATCAGCTCTACGAGTGCAGTGCTTCAACCCTCTGC
>NC_139661.1:23766789-23767924 GCF_951799395.1 Argentina silus
TTAGACCTCGGCCTGGATGAGGGTTAGGGTTAGACCTCGGCCTGGATGAGGGTTAGGGTTAGACCTCGGCCTGGATGAGGGTTAGGGTTAGACCTCGGCCTGGATGAGAGCTCCTGGTCTGACTAAACTACTGGGAATGATTCTCTCTCTCTCTCTCTCCCCCCCTCCCCTCTCTCTCTCTCTCCACCCCTCCCCTCTCTCTCTCTCTCCACCCCTCCCCTCTCTCTCTCTCTCTCTCTCTCTCTCTCTCTCTCTCTCCCTCTCTCTCTCTCTCTCTCCCCCCCTCCCCTCTCTCTCTCTCTCCCCCCCTCCCCTCTCTCCCTCTCCTCTCTCTCTCCCCCCCCCCCACCCCCTCTCTCTCCCTCCTCTTCTGTCATGTCGTTATATTGTAATAGTGGGCAGGTGTTGTTTTGGTTGCTAGGTCACAAAGTGGCTCCTGGACTGAAGGGCAGGGGCGTAGTTCCTCAAACTCTATTCCCTGTCCCAGAGGGTGTGTGTGTGTGTGTGTGTGTGTGTGTGTGCGTGTGTGTGTGTGCGCGTACAGGATAATGATAACCCATCTATCTTCTGCACAATATCATTTACCCGACATCATAGTGTTACAGCCCACACTGACCCTCCACGACACAAGAGACAGGACACACCAACATATAACCACAGTGACTTCACTCTGTGTGTGTGTGTGTGTGTGTGTGTGTGTGTGTGTGTGTGTGTGTGTGTGTTGGAGGGTCTGTGTAGTCTCATTGTTCTGTGTTCCTGGGGTTTGTGGTGTGTTTCTGTGTAACAGAGATGTCACTGTACTGCAGTATGACTCAGCAGACTACAGGAGGCTGCTAGCTTTGTGCTTACACTGTTTGTGGCAGCTGTTGATGGGGGGGGGGGGGGGGGGGGGGGGTTGGGGGGGGGTGCAGGATGTCAGGGACCATTCTAAGGATTCTAACAGGAAGTGGGAAGCCACACCTAGTTCAGTCCACAAACTACAGCTAAGCTTTTAGCTCACTACAGGGAGGGAGAGAGACAGGGAGGGAGAGAGATGTGATATTGACTTCTCTCCTCCCTGCAGCTGCTCCTGGAGTTGACAGACAGCTGGTGTCCCGCCCCTTCCTGGACAGTAATTCCAATCAGGATGTTGGTC
>NC_139661.1:23768124-23778124 GCF_951799395.1 Argentina silus
CCCACCTCCACCCTAGAGGTCAACGCCCTGAACAACTTCACCAACTCTTCTCCCTCCCAGAATGGAATTAGCTTGGATCAGAACCTCAACCTCAACCTGACCCTGAGCTCCAGACCCAGCCCTGGGGAGGGGCTCTCCCCGTCCTCTCTCCCCCAGCCTCGAGTCCTCCGTCCCCCCTCGCTGCATGTCCCCTCCCCCCTGACCGGACCTGACCCTACAGAGGTGGATGACCTCGCTCCAGTCTCCTCTGACCCCAGCCCTGACTCATTCTCTGCCTCTAGCCCTGACCTTGACCTTACAAATGACCCTGACCTGCTCAACGGCAACCTGAAGTCTGACCCCTCACTGTGTAGCGCAGAGATGACCTCTCACCTGGAAGGACATGAGTCCTCCAAGGTGACCAACAACACAGTAATCACGTGAGTAACATTCATATGAGACACACACACACACACACACACACACACACACACACACACACACACACACAAACCCAAGCAGTTTTGTTCCTCTCTGTTTGCTCAGTTTGGAAAGACAGCCTGATCCACACAATGTGTATTTGATTCCTAATTAAGTCCACACACAGCCTGCTGACATGGTCCCTGCCCCCTGCCCCTGCCCCCGCCCCCCTCTCTCCGACTCAACAACCAAACTAACCAACCAACCAATCCCTACCGCTCCACTGAGAACTTCCACTAGCATACAATCACATGATCTAATCTCTCCTTCCCACCCACCCCAACCACTCATCACCCTCCTCTCCTCCCCCCTATCCTATCTGCTCCCTCCCCCCCCCTCCCTCTGTGTCTCTCCCACACCTCTCCTCCCCACACCTGTCATCGTTTCTCCTCCTCTGTGTGTGACATCAGGACTGCTGAGCAAGTCCGTTTTCTCTGTGTGTTGCTGTAAGTACTGTGTCCTGCATGGCTGAGAGGGGCTGGCTGTCCCAGAGACCCCCCTGTGCTGTCTGCTGCTAACCCGGCCGGCCCAGAGACCCCCCTGTGCTGTCTGCTGCTAACCCGGCCGGCCCAGAGACCCCTCTGTGCTGTCTGCTGCTAACCCGGCCGGCCCAGACCCCTCTGTGCTGTCTGCTGCTAACCCGGCCGGCCCAGAGACCCCTCTGTGCTGTCTGCTGCTAACCCGGCCGGCCCAGACCCCTCTGTGCTGTCTGCTGCTAACCCGGCCGGCCCAGAGACCCCTCTGTGCTGTCTGCTGCTAACCCGGCCGGCCCAGAGACCCCTCTGTGCTGTCTGCTGCTAACCCGGCCGGCCCAGACCCCCCTGTGCTGTCTGCTGCTAACCTGTGGAGCTTTGCTGTCCTGTTATCCTTGCTTCCTGATGGTCTCTACTGCAGCTTGTCTAATAAACAAACACACACGCATTAGTTTCTCCCAGGCAACGCCAGACCACCCTAGAGCCAGTTGTCATCAACCAGAGAGAGAGAGAGAGAGAGAGAGAGAGAGAGAGAGAGAGAGAGAGAGAGAGAGAACAAAAACAACTGACCTCATTATACTCCCAGTAGAACCTGCTAAGTCTTTGTGGTTCCTAGCTGCTCTTATTTCTATTGGGCAACAGCATGTTTTATTAATCTGCTGTAATTCTGCAGTTTAGCAGAATGTCAGAGCTCAGCACAGACGCACAGAGCAACGAAATGAGGTCCGACCATAAAGCCTGCTTCCTCTCCTGCTTCCTCTCCTGCTCTCCTCCTCGTAATACTGTCTCACATTTACACAGTATGGTCTGGGACGCTTTGGGCCCTTTAGGACACTGTTACCATGGGGCAACACACACACACACACACACAGCTGATCAGCTATGAGGTTGTTAGGGTTAGTTATGACGTTGTTCTTGACCTTCCTCTTCCTTGTCTTCAGGAACTCCTGTAAAGTGAAGAAGAACCGGTCTCTGCTCCAGGACGTCAGTGGAAAGGTAAGGGTTAATAGTCTGCCGTGTGTGTGCTGTATGGTAAATGGGTGCAGTAACCTGATGAACATACTGTCCTTCTGTTACTGTGTACCTGTCCATGACCTCAGGTTAACCCCAGCATTCCTCTGAGACACTGAGCTGTCCTGTTACTGCTGCCCTCCCTGTTACTGAGTTGTGTGTGTGTGTGTGTGTGTGTGTGTGTGTGTGTGTGTGTGTGTGTGTGTGTGTGTGTGTGTGTGTGTGTGTGTGTGTGTGTGTGTGTGTGTGTGTGTGTGTGTGTGTGTGTGTGTGTGTGTGTGTGTGTGTGTGTGTGTTTTCCTTGTAGGAGGATGATCATCGTGAGGGCCATGCCACAGATGAAGAGAAGCTGGCCAGCAGTGCCTGTGTGAAAGCAGACAAGGACCCAAACAGTGAGTCTTATACATGGTGCTATGCCCAACAGTGAGTCTTATACACGGTGCTATGCCCAACAGTGAGTCTTATACACGGTGCTATGCCCAACAGTGAGTCTTATACATGGTGCTATGCCCAACAGTGAGTCTTATACATGGTGCTATGCCCAACAGTGAGTCTTATACACGGTGCTATGCCCAACAGTGAGTCTTATACATGGTGCTATGCTATGACGTGTTCTGTAGAGTATATCTGACGGCAGGCTTCTCTCTCCGGTCCTGAAGCTCTGAAGCACGGCTGGTTTTCATCCTTTTAGTCTTTCTAACCAGGGACTGATTGTGACCAGAGGATCAGGTCAGATCGCTGCTCAGATGTAGATGTAGGTCAGATAGCTGATGGTGTGATTACAGAGAGCATGGTCCATCAATCAGACAGAAAACAGTTATCTCTGCTTCACTTACATCCTACAGTGTACATGCACGCGCACACACACACACAGACACACAGACACACATACACACATACACACATACACACATACACAGACACAATCACACACACCATTCACCCTCCTGGACTTTTACCACATTTTGTTGTGTTACAACCTGACTTTAAAATAGATTGAAATGATGTTGTTTTGTCACTGATCTACACAGAAGATCCTATAATGTCAAAGAGGAAATGTTTACTATGAAAAGCTGAAATGTCTTGAGTCAATAAGTATTCACCCCCTTTGCTGTGACGCTCCTAAAATTAGCTCAAATGCAAAAATGTCTTCAACAAGTCACTCGATAAGTTGAATTGAGTCCATCTGAGAGCAAGGATAATAGTTCATGTGATTTCGGAATGATTTTTTTTTATTTTTTATAGGGTCTCTGGTTTGCATAGGATTCAAATACACACTGTGGCCTCAGGGTCACATTCCCCAGCAGTTTTGTTCCTCTCCATTTGCTCAGTTTGTAATGACCACCTGATCCACACAGTGTGTATTTGATTCCTATGCAAATCAGAGACCCTATAAAAACAAAGATATTAATTCCAAAATCACATGAACTATCATCTTTGCCTTAAGATGGATTCACTTCCTGACTGAAGCATTGTGGGTGACCGCCTCAGTAATCATGAAGTCTGGCTGTGTGTGGCAGCAGTAGAAACTAGAGCTGGGATTGTGCCTCATGAGGTCTGGATGAGTGTGTGTATGAGTGTGTGTATGAGTGTGTGTATGAGTGTGTGTATGAGTGTGTGTATGAGTGTGTATGGATCGTCCCTTGCTGTACAGGCACCATGGTGTGACAGGAAGCAGACAGAATGTTCTAGATCAATAGTGCCTCCAGGCCACACGTGACACAGCGTTGAGCTGAGCCGGCCTCAGGACTGTTACTGAGTTTGTCTTCATGTTTGTGGTCATGCTGTACCTCCCTCCTGCCTGAGGAGAGGGTCACGGTCAGACACAGCTGCTATTGAACACAATTAAATAGACTATTGATTCCAAGGGATGGAATTGAAGTTGAAATGCTCTGGATAACACACATTACAAACAACTAAAGAGCTGCAGTGCATTGTGGGTTTTCGTTCTATTCACTTTCAAGGTGTTTTCATGGTGGTTTGTGTTGTACTTTCTGTCTCAGCTCTGCTGTTCAGATTGTATGTCAACATTGAAGCAGAAGCAAACCATAAAAACAGGTTGTGAAAGTCAATATGACTAAAACCCACAATAAAGGGATGTGATGTTTCTGTGCGAGAGATTCTCGATTATGAGCTAGGGTTGCTGATGCAAGGAGATGATGTCATGTCCTCTGTGCTTCATGCATGCACTGCCCCCTGCTGGCAAATTTTTGCCATATTCCAAGCGACTTACAATCACTGCATATAAATTACTACACTATACCAAAATTGTAAAACCTTCAAAAGTAATTGTTTGGAACAATTCCAGCACTAGAATAGCCATGCGTGTGCGTGTGCATGTGTGTGTGTGTGCGCGTGTGTTACTATTTTAAGTGTGTGTTGTTATCTCTCAGGTCCAGAGTGCAGTGTGTCATCCAGACCAGAGGAGGCAGACTGCTGTTCCATGGTGAGTACTCAGCCACGCCTCCTCTACACACTCTTACAAAGAGACGTTCGCCAGCTCAAGCTGTGTTGCTGCTCGTCAGCGTCCCGTCCATCTGCTGGTGATGATTCTACCTCCTGGTTCACTTCGTATCTGGAGTTAAAATTCTGAAATTGTGACGACTGTTATTGGTCAATATTGCTCCTGTCCAATCAGAGGTAGTTACATGGCTGCCAATTATTTGATGTCATCTACTAGCGACACAATACAGAGGAACAGCCGGGATAAACGACACAAACAAACTGAAGTATCTTTCTGATGATGATGATGATGATGATGGCTCTGCTAGGCAGTATGTGATCCCTCTGGTCACCACTAGATGGCATAGCACAGTGCCCCAGCTAGATGGACGCCTGCTGAGTGACGTACAAACCAGAGTCATGTGACCAGTCCAGTAGTCCAACCCATCTCTGGCATTACATGTAATTCCCTCACAGGATGTGAGCTCTGCTGTCACAGAACAGTAGGACACTGGTACAGTAGCATGTCACTGCTTCTACAAAAGTAGTCCATAGTAGTCTATAAATCCAGCCCATATTACATACAAAACATGTTTATGACACGTTGGACTGATGATACAGAAGGACCAGTAAGATACAGAACCACATTCCCTCTGGTACTGAGGCTTTACTCCCTCTACAAAACAGCAGGAGGCTCCCATGTTGAACCACAGCATGTGGGCCTCTGGCTGACGCTGTCTGACATCATGTCTGGCTCGTCAGGTGACAGGAGGATTAAGATTATCATCTAGAGGGTTAGGACATGACTGGGAGTTCTAATCCAGGGAAGGACGAGAGGAGAGGGAAGGAGGGGCCTGAGGAAAGAGGGTGAGAGAGGAGGGGAGAGGTGGAGAGGAGGGAGGGAGGGAGGGGGAGAGGAGAGAGAGTAAGAGGAGGACTGAGGGGGAGATAGGTTTTGAACCAGGAACAGGATCTGAACTACTACCTTTGACAGCCCACCACACAACACCAGAGTATACAAACAGAGTCCATACAGAGAGTCACAAGTTGAACAGTGTTCCAGTGGAGAATGTTTAAAAAACACTAGTTTGACCCTTTCTTCTGTTCCTGCTGCTCCTCACCCCCCCTGCTGCTCCTCACCCCCCCTGCTGCTCCTCACCCCCTCTGCTGCTCCTCACCCCCCCTGCTGCTCCTCACCCCCCCTGCTGTCCCGTACAGTATGAAGACCCCTGCAAGATGAAAAACACCAAGCTGGGAGGAAGTGACTCACAGACGACAGGAAGTCAGGTTCTAGACTCCATCTGCATCAGTGAGGCGGAGAAAACAGCGGTTCTCACCCTCATTAGAGAAGAGGTACAGAGACCAGTCACTCCGACTGTATACATACTGTACACACAGAGTGTGTATGTGTGCATGGGTGTGTGTACAAATCTACTCAAAATAAATGTCTCCTCTCAGATCATCACTAAGGAGGTGGAGGCCAGCGATTGGAAGAGGAAGTATGAGGACAGCAGACAGGAAGTGTTAGAAATGAGGTACTACAGAATGACGACACTCCAATTGAATTGTCTTGAAAAAGAGAAGCACATGCTCTGTAGAGTGACCTAAAACAAAGAATGTTCCACTACACAAGTATAACATTTACATTTACATTTATGGCATTTAGCAGACGCCTTTATCCAAAGCGACTTACAACAAGTACATTTGTTTAAGTAAGTGAATCATCTATCCATCAGTCATCAGAAGATAAAGTAATCAATGCTCAGACCAGGGTCAGGGGTTAGGGCCATAGGCAGTCACAATGCTAGAAGAAGGATTTTTTATTATTATTATTATTATTAACAGGAGAGAAACGTGTACAGGGGGGTAGTGGGGGTGAAGAGGTCTCTAGGGTTAGGGTTAGTACAGGGGGGTAGTGGAGTGAAGAGGTCTCTAGGGTTAGGGTTAGTACAGGGGGGTAGTGGAGTGAAGAGGTCTCTAGGGTTAGGGTTAGGGTTAGTACAGGGGGGTAGTGGGGGTGAAGAGGTCTCTAGGGTTAGGGTTAGTACAGGGGGGTAGTGGAGTGAAGAGGTCTCTAGGGTTAGTACAGGGGGGTAGTGGGGGTGAAGAGGTCTCTAGGGTTAGGGTTAGTACAGGGGGTAGTGGGGGTGAAGAGGTCTCTAGGGTTAGGGTTAGTACAGGGGGGTAGTGGGGGTGAAGAGGTCTCTAGGGTTAGGGTTAGTACAGGGGGGTAGTGGGGGTGAAGAGGTCTTTAGGAGGGACCGTTAAGGGTGGAGACTCATAGGGCAGACATGACCCTGTGTCTCACCTCCTCTTGGCCTGTACTGTCAGGCTGAGTGATGGGGTACTGAGGCGTGGGCAGGTGCAGCAGGTAAAGTCTCATCACAGGTTCCTCCTCTCTTCCAGGAAGATAGTGGCAGAATACGAGAAGACGATTGCTCAGATGATCGGTGAGTGAAGATGTTTGACCTGAATCTGATCCAAACCTAGATACCAGAATCAGAAACTAGTCCTCCCATTGATAACAGTGACTCTTTCTCTCTCTCTCTCTCTCTCTCTCTCTCTCTCAGAGGACGAGCAGCGCAGCAGCATGAGTTCCCAGAAGTCATTCCAGGCGGTAACCATGGAGAAGGACGCCGCGCTGACGGACCTGAACTCTGTGGAACGCTCGCTGTCTGAGATGTTCCGTCGCTATGAGAACATGAAGAGCACACTGGACGGTTTCAAGAAGGTCAGGGGTCAGGGGTCAAGGTTAAGGGGTAGGGAGTTAGTGGTGTAAGAGTTAGAACATGGAGGACTTTAGGTGAGAAAGTTGGTGGGAGAACAGGAGCTCACAGGAGGAGTGAAAGGCTCACTTCTACAGTGGTTGATATCAATGCCAGACATGGATAAGACTGCATTATTTCTCGTTAAATAAGGACAAACTTAATGCTGACTTAGTACGTAGTATCCTGTAGAACTGTCTCTCTGCTGGATGTGTGTAGTGATGTGGTGATGCCACTCTGTTCCCCACCCAGAATGAGGAGGTGTTGAAGAAGTGTGCTCAGGAGTACCTGGCCAGGGTGAAGCAGGAGGAGCAGAGATACCAGACACTCAAACTCCACGCAGAGGAAAAACTTGACAAGTATGACTGAACCTCTGACTGAACCTCTGCCACTAAAGCAGAAAAACCTGATATGGAGAGAAGAGTACTAAACATCAACCCCCATCTCTCTCTCTCTCTCTCTCTCTCTCTGCGTCTGTCACTCTCTCACTCTCTCGCTCTCTCTCTCTCTCCCCCCTTCTCTCAGGGCTAATGAGGATATAGCCCAGGTGCGGGCCAAGGCCGGCTCGGAGGGTGTAGCTCTGACAGCCAGCCTGAGGAAGGAGCAGATGAGGGTGGAGTCTCTGGAGAGAGCTCTGGAGCAGAAGGTAACACACCGTGCTACATGCTGCCATAGAAGGAATTCTTATTCTATAAAAGCTAAATGCTACGCTACATGCTAAGCTTAGAGCGTTCCCTGACGTGCCATGTTATCCTCCAACAGAATCAGGAGATTGAGGAGCTCACGAAGATCTGCGATGAGCTGATTGCCAAAATGGGAAAAACAGACTGAGAGATTCTGTTCCTGAAATGAGCGACCCTTGACCCTTCAGCCCTGCCTACAGCCTGTATAGCATACCACTGTGCATGACTCCAGCCAATCAGCAGCTCTGTTTCCCTGCCATCAATCTGCCACTGAGGAGATTGCTGCTTTACGCGAAAAACCCTCTGGGCGCCCCTCAAATGACACCTTATTCCCTACAGAGTGCACTACTTTTGAACAGAGCCACATGCACTCTGAATGAGGAATAGAGTAACATTTGCTATTTCTGTTTTGGTCATTTTTGCCCAGGCAAGAAGACACACAACACCAAACCTGCCTGCCCTCTTCACCCACATGTCTGTCTGTCTGTCTGTCTGTCTGTCTGTCTGTCTGACCTGCTAGTGAGTAAAGATCTCAGACCAGACAGATCCCCAACAACCTCTACATCCTGTAGCAGTAGCCTGATGTATTTCAAGGACTTTCACGTTAGTAGCTTTTTTTGGCATCGTATAGGTTTGTGCTGCATAGTCGTATTTGAGGATCGATACCTTGCAAAAACATGTATTATTGTGTGTGCACAAGACTTCATTCCACACCTGCAAAAACATTTTTGCAGAGATATCCATGTATATGTCAGGGGGACTCAGGGGGTGTTGGTTAGGGGCAAAGGTCAAGTTTAGTTTGCACTATTACAGAGCGAGGGGGAGGGAGGGCTTTTATGAACCTGGATATGAGGCCTTGAGTTGTTAGTTGGAGCTGTATTCTGTTTTCTCACTTTAGGTGGTTTAGGCAGGCTTAGATCAGCTCCTGCACCACAGGGTTAGGGTTAGGGTTAGGGTCTGCACCCCCCCTCCTGACAGGGAGCCGAGGGATCCCCCAACCTAAACTCTACCAGGTTAGAGCTTCATTCACAACAGTGGGGTGGAAACACAGAGAAATACAGTATACTCCAAAACTGGAAATGATTAAGTTAATACAAAGACTATATTTTGTATATATGTTTGAACACGTATTGTAAGTTTGAGGAGAGGTTTAATAGCTGCAACTGTTTCTTTTTGGTTGTTTCTTTAACCCTAACCCACTCACAGGAGTCAAGAATGATTCCTCCGTTGGTTTAGAAACCAATCTCCTCACATTCACCTTTATGCACTGACATGGGCTGTCCTGGAGGGAGATGACCTGAGATGGTGAGAGAGAGAGACGGTAGATTAGACAGATGATTGGGGGGGTGTTCAGGGATTATGCCAGCTCCTAAAATGATGTTTTAGTGCAGCCCACGTTTCCGTCATTGCGTCATTTGCGGCCTGTTTTCATGCCGTATCATTCTCAGCCGCTGGTGTTCCGCTGACAGCCTGACGTGACGCTGAGTCATGTTTACTGCAACTCCTGCACAGTAGCGCCCCCCTCTGGCCAGACCACACAGAGGAAGTCATACAGTAGTTAAGCAACACGTGCTATTCATAATGCACCCTTTTTGAAGTGTTATCAATATCTGTAAAGTGAGAATAAGATATAACATACAGCTGTACTAATGACATGTTGACTAATATGTGCAGTGTGTATTCCTCTTTGCTTGAATAAATATGACCGTAGTTAGAAGTGTGTGTGGACTCGTGCTTTTTGTTTATCCTCCTCAAAGTCAAAGTGGCTTTAATGTCAGTTCTTCACATGTCAACACATCCAAAGGAATTGAGAGGACGTTTCTCACTCTCCCACGGTGAGACTCTCCTATGTGAGTCCTTGCCGTGGCTGTTGATGAGCATTCCCTGCCTGTTACCCACTATGTGAACCACTGGGCTGAGATTACAGTTTAACAGGACACTAAGGCCCTTTAACAGGACACTAAAGCCCTTTTCACCCCTGAGGTGACGGCCCTGTGAGGCTGGGAGATGGAGCCTGACTGGAGGGAGAGGATTAGAAAAGGGACCATTGTGAGCAGGCTGTCAGTGTCATTATCCGGGTCCCCTTGATCCTCTTAGCCTCAACGCTAAAGTCTCCAAACACAGCGCTAATGTCATCTGACACACATACTGTACACACACACACACA
>NC_139661.1:23783124-23785624 GCF_951799395.1 Argentina silus
AGGGATATGTTAAACATGTAACATGTGACATATAACATAAAGGATTGCAGGTGCTTTGTGTGCACAAAGCCAGATTTTGGCTCCATCCAGTGTGAAATAACTGTATATTACGGTATTGCTGTTCTGTTTCATATGATCAGAGTGAAACTCATATTGTTTCAGTAGATGTTGCCGCGCACGTGAGGCTGGCTTAGCGGCCAAGCTCACAATAGTGGAGGCACGTTCCCATAGTAACCACATACAATAGGTCCAGTCCCTTAGTAACCACGTACAATAGGTCCAGTCCCTTAGTAACCACGTACAATAGGTCCAGTCCCTTAGTAACCACGTACATATGCCAGGGAACTCTGAACAAGACAGACTTTCTGAACACAACAATATGTGTGATGACATGCAAGCACTTATTGTTCATATTTTGTGCTCCAATGCTTATTTCTAAATAAATATGCTATTGCACCCTTACTCTTTCTGTGTTTTCCTGCCTTGTTTGTTGTTGCAACAAGTGATCAGTCAGTGTCAGATACTCAGTCAGTCAGCAGAGGTCCTCAGTGGAAACCGTATCTCTGTGACACCTGACCTAATTACACACAGCGAGGTCACTCACTCAGGTAATGTTCTGCTGCTCACAGCCAGTCAGCAGGCCACACCCACCTCCCCCTCAGTTCTCCAGTTGTCACCACAGAGCACACTCACACACACACTCACACACACTCACACACACACACACACACACACACACACACACACTTCCTCCTCAGAGTTTGAGTTGTCTCTACAGAAAATGTATTTCCTGTCTGCCACTTTGCCCAGGCTCAGGTCTGAGTATGAGTGTCACAGCAAGTGTCTGTCTGTCTGCCTGTCTGTCTGTCTGTCTGTCTGTCTGTCTGTCTGTCTGTCTCTTACTCTTCGGCTGGGGTTTCATCAGGCAGACTGGCCATCACTCCCTCATCACCAATCTCATACCTACCATATTAGCACTATGGCTGCTGGCAGCTATTTAGAAATACCATGTTTTGATGTGTGTGATATGTGACTGTCTCACCAACCTACCAAGTTGAATCACTGTAGATAAGAGACACTGCCACATGTAACATGAAGACCCTCACTCAGGACACGTCTCTGTGGAGTCTAAGCAGGTCACAGTGGCCTTATGCATCACGGTTAACGTCGGGTGGTCTCTCCTCCATTCAAGAGGGGCCTGTCTCTCCTCTATCTGAGCCCAGAGAGATGCCCACTGGTGAGGCTGGTCAGCTGAGACAGAGGAAGGGGGGGATGGTGAAATCCTTAATCATATGATCTTCTTTGACCCAGTTCCCATGGCAGCGCTGCCAGCTGGAAAGGGGGTGAGGAGAAGAGATACAGATGGAAATGAATGCTTAATTTGTCATTATTTCGCTCTGCTTTCTAAAAAGAGCTCCTGTTATCCAGTACTGTGTATTTATATTCATCAACTTCATATCTGGAGAAATGACATCAGGACAACAAAGCAGCGACTGCTGAGAGTCGGTGATCAGTATTTGACAAGGGGGGGGGGGAGAACAGGGGGGGGGGGGGGGAGAACAGAGGAGGACTAGATCATATCCGGGGTTGGTTTATTCTAATCGCGAGCTCTTCTACCCGGAAAAAAAGATCGGACGGCGCACTGACAGGCTTGATCACGCACGAACATGTCAGAGATATAGTTAGATACATGCATGTTAGCCCACCACACGTGGACTGGCACTAGGCACTACTTGGATTAAACTTTACCTTTAGCTTGCCATGCGAAAGAGACAGCCTCGGCCCTCGGAACAGTTCGGACGATCGAAGCGCACACTGTACTGTCAGAAGCGGGTAAATTTCGAGGTGTGTGTGTGTGTGTGTGTGTGTGTGTGTGTGTGTGTGTGTGTGTGTGTGTGTGTGTGTGTGTGTGTGCGCGCGCGCGCGTGCGTGCGTGCGTGCGTGCGTGTAGGTGTGCGTGTGTTGCTGGAGAGAGAGAGATATTGGTTTATTAAAATGTTCACACTTGTAGGCAAAAGGCTGAATTGCAGTATACAAACAATAGGCAGAGCGGTTTGGAGAAGGTGTGTCAGACAGGCCACCTCCAGAGTCTCATAAGGGACAGATACCAGCTCTTAACTACTGAACCCTCAATATACCAACAACAGGAGGGATTCGACCACTGACAATGAACTGCTGTTCCGATCTTAGGTTCAGTGCAAGAACAGATCATTCTGGAGTCGAATGTTAACAGGATTGGTTGATACATTTGTAGAACATGTTTCTAGGCCAGTCACAAATGTTGTCCTTATCTGACACTGCAATGCTGCTCACATGCAACACACAGACCTGTGTTGAATTTAAAGAATAAGTATTTGTAGAACTAGACGATGTCTTGGTCTTTTCTGGTAATGTTGCTGTAATGTATCCATTTCCTCAGATTGTGGATGTATCCTCTGATAATAGAAAAGGACACGTTTAAAACACAGAGAAAATGATCATAATTAAAAACATGTTTTTC
>NC_139661.1:23790624-23805624 GCF_951799395.1 Argentina silus
ACATCTGCTGTTGTTAGAAAGACTAAGTTCAGTTCCTGTCTCTGTGTTTTGACTGACTAGCTGAACTGCTGTTGTCTGCAGGTTCCTAAGGCTGGACATGGCAAGACAACGTCTGCTGTTACCACAGCAACCAGTGATACTCTCGGGGGGAAGAGGCAGCAGTCCTACAAGGCTGAGATCATTGGAGGAGTGGTGGTGCACACCCCCATCTCCCAGGTAACACCCCCATCTCCCAGGTAACACCCCCATCTCCCAGGTAACACACCCATCTCCCAGGTAACACCCCCATCACACCTCATTCTGTGGTCTAGCCCAAAGTGGTGGTGGTGATGATGATGATGATGGTGACGATGGTGATGATGATTTGGTGTGTGTGTGTGTGTGTTGCAGAATGAGGGGGAGGAGACGGAGGTCGGGGATCGTAGGCCTGGGGTGCTGAGGTGTGGCTACTGTGTCAAACAGGGCAATGTGGTGAGTACACACACACACACACACCCTCACACACACACACACACACATACACACACACACACACACACACACACACACACACACACACCCTCACGTTCTCTCTCCTTGTGTTGTTGGTAATAGAACCCTGTGACTCACGAGGCATCACGAGGTTTCTGACTCTAGTGCACATGAGCCTCTCTGGACTCACTGTTGCTGTTTTATAAGTCACAGAAACTCTCATTAGCTGATACACTTAATGACATTGAAGCTGCTGCAGTTGAAGTGTGTACAGTCTGAAGGACATGAGTGTGTTTCAGAGGAAGAGCTGGAAGAGACGTTTCTTCACTCTGGACGACAACACTGTTAGTTACTACAAGTGTGAGACGGTGAGGTCATAACTCTCCTCCATCCCTCTCCCCTCCCCTCTCCTCCCCTCTCCTCTCCTCTCCTCTCCTCTCCTCTCCTCTCCTCTCCTCTCCTCTCCTCTCCATGTGTCTGGGTGGTAACTCTGTTCAACTGTTTAGACCAGTGATGTGTAATTACCATGTCCTCATGTGCCTTTGCAGGGGAAATAAAAAACCAAGACAAAGCAATTTGGGGAAGAACATTGTCCTCTCTCCATTTTAATGAACCCACAGCGTGGTTTAACAGCGTGGTTACTGGGTTTCTGCTTTTGTGTGGATCTTCGGCTCGATAATTGAGTGTTTTGTTTCAAGCTGAACTGCGTGACAGATGTTTTTGTCAGTAGATTGAGACTTGCTTGTGTGTGTGTGTCTGTGTGTGTGTCTGTGTCTGTCTCCCTCCCTTCCCTCTTGGCTGTGACTCCTGTAAAGACGTCTCTAATGTGATTCTGTCTGTCTCCCTCCCCTCCCTCTTGGCTGTGATTCCTGTAAAGACGTCTCTAATGTGATTCTGTCTGTTTCAGGATAAGGAGCCCCTGAGAGCTGTTCCTCTAAGAGACATTCAGAAGGTCCACGAGTGTCTGGTCAAATCTGGGTGAGTCCAGAACCTTCTGTTGCTCTGATTGCCCTCCAATCTTCTAGAACCTTCTATTTCTCACACTGCCCTCCAACCTAGAAGAACCTCCCTCTCACTCAACCACTGAGCAGATATCTGTGCCTGAGTGCTACATTGGTATAATGCAGTCTTATCTATTTCTCTCAGGGATCTGCTGATGAGAGATAATCTGTTTGAGATCATCACCAGCTCCAGAGTGTTCTACGTCCAGGTAAATGTCCTGCTTCCTGTACTCACTTCCTGATCAAGCTGTGGTGTCCTGTGGTCCTATTGGCTAAGCTCCTGTGGTCCTATTGGCCAAGCTCCTGTGGTCCAATTGGCTCATGTCTGAAACTGGCCTATAGTTCATCGTGTTCACACATGCTGGAAACACTGACTCAGGTGCGTGCGTACGTGCGTGTGTGTGTGCGTGTGTGCGTGCCTGCGTGCCTGCTGCCTGCCTGCGTGTGTGTGTGTGTGTGTGTGTGGCACATGTGTTTGGGCCAGCTGGTTATGTTCTCTGAAAGCTCTGTCCCTAACGTGTGGCATTAGTTGTGTTTTTCTAGAAACGGACAATTTATTTTTGTACATTTGGACAAAAACACCCGTAACCATAAGAACAATAACATCCTGTGTATCCCCTCGGGAGAACAGCTGAGTTGACTGACGGCTGGGGTCACTCAGATCAGAGAGAGGAAGCGGTGTGGGGGTGTGTGTGTGTGTGTGTGTGTGTGTGTGTGGGTGGATGGGTGCGTGGGTACATGTGTATGTTGGCGCTGCCACTGTGTGGTATTGTTTGAGGTAAACACATATAGTGTTTGTAATAATGTAATAACTGTATGTAATAACAGGTTCAACTTCCCTACATAACACATATCTAAGAGGTGTGGGGTGAACAACAGCCCCATCCTGTTGTTTAATACTGATTGGTGTTTTTGCAGACAGACACTCCAGAGGACATGCAGGGCTGGATCAGAGACATCGAGATGAAGATCCAGAATTTCCGAGGCCCGACCAAGGTAAGGTCTCCCTCTTCTGCCTCTTCTAACTTGGTCAGACTCTCTCTTCCATCACCCTTTTCCCTACTTTCCCCTGTTCTCTCTCCCCACTCCCATGCCTGGACTAGGCGTTCTGTTCTTAGCCCAATCAGCTGTCTGCTCTCATCACCACTAAAGGTTGTGAAAACTTGGTTTGATGGACCATGTGACAGGTCTTGGTTTGATGGACCATGTGACAGGTCTTCAGTGTGTTCAAGAGTGAGAGTCTCTTCGCATCTCCTCATTCTCTCTCTCTCTCTCTCTCTGTCTCTCTCTCTGTCTCTCTCTCTATCTCTCTCTCTCTCTCTCTCTCTCTCTCTCTCTCTCTCTCTCTCTTAGGGGTCCATACGTGCCTCTTCTCTGTATCAACACAATAACCACGCCCCTGTTTTCCGTGCTCGTCAGGGTGATGAGAAGAAGCCCTCCTTGGTGAAGTCATGTTCAGTGGCTCCAGGCTGGCAGCCTTGGACTCCTGTGCCCCATCGAGAGGGCTCTGTTCTGGGTACACAGTACGAGGACAGCCCCTTCAGTTCCCTACCCACCTTGCCCTCTCTCACCACCAACACCTCCTCCTCCTCCTCCTCCTCCTCTTCCAACTCCTCCTCTTCCCTCTCCTCCCTGAACCCCACCCCTTGTGGGCTCCCTCCAGCTGCAGCTGTTGTCCTGGGGGACCCGGCGGGCTCAGTGGTCCCAGGCCTAGCCCTCTCCAGCGGGCGCAGGAGGCACCGCTCACAGCCTCAGCCCCCCAAGAACCACACCTTCCCCTTCACCCTGGACGATGACGGCATCCGCACCACCGACGTCTAGAACCAGCCACACCTAGAACCAGCCACACCTAGAACCACACCTAGAACCAGCGACATCTAGAACCACACCTAGAACCAGCCACACCTAGAACCACACCTAGAACCACCCACGTATAGAACCAGCCACACCTAGAACCAGCGACATCTAGAACCAGCGACGTCTAGAACCAGCCACATCTAGAACCACCGACATCTAGAACCAGCCACATCTAGAACCACCGACATCTAGAACCTATATTTGAGTGCCTTCATGGTTTGAAGACTTTTAACTCCTTTAACTTCTATTAAATGAATGTGACTAGTACGTCTGACGGGGTTGGGTAGTGACGTTTCACTTCCTGTCAGTGTCATGTGGAGAAGGCAGGTAATGAGAGCCGCAGAGAGATTGAGCTCAGATAGCAGCAGTCAGTGGTGGGGGAGTGTGTGTGTGTGTGTGTGTGTGTGTGTGTGTGTGTGTGTGTGTGTGTGTGTGTGTGTGTGTGTGTGTGTGTGTGTGTGTGTGTGTGTGTGTGTGTGTGTGTGTGTGTGTGTGTGTGTGTGTGTGTGTGTGTGTGTGTGTGTGTGTGTGTGTGTGTGTGTGTGTGTGTGTGTGTGGGAGGGGGGATTACCACAGGGTTGACAGTATTAGTATTAGGTGAACTGTGAAGGGGTTCGTTTTTGTGCAGTTTTTGTGCGATTTCCTTTGAAAACTTGAATGTAAAGTTCTCACAGGTACTCAGATGAAGACACGTGTCTACCAAGCACCCTCTGTTAGCATTAGCCTAGCATTCTCTTCTTTTCTCTTTTTACAAAAAGTGACCCTATTCAATCAAAAAGCTCAACCGGAAGTTGAAAATATTATTTTTTGAACCCAGCAAATACAGTAGCACAGTATGTCTGAATGAAAACTGAATTACAGTAGATATCGTTTTATTTAATCTGTGAACCCAGAAATGCTTGTGTTGATGTTGGTAACATTTGGTTGAATAGGGCCCAGTTTAGTGCTAGCAGACCCAGAGACCTGGCTCCTTTATGGTTCTACAGACAGAGACGTACCGACCGGGGATCAACAGCATCTTTATATCATGCTTCTGTCAGGCTTATGTATAGTTTTATTATGAATTCAAGTCATTATGAATGTGACAGACAGATATATGAATATCAGAACAACATATTAACTCTGATCAGGACATTGAACTGTGTTGGTACAAACATATTACACCCTCATCATTGCTATGCTAATTTTATGCTAGTTTTAAAGCCAAGCAAATAAGGTTTCAGGTACTAAGAAGCTGTTAGACTACAAACATTCAGATTTTTTTTTTTTAACCTCATCATTGTTGACCATGCATTTTTATAAACGTGATTTTGTTTTTGGTACGGTTAATTCAATTTGACTTCTTCATTTCAAGATTTGCCCTCTTAAAATTGAGAATGGTTAAATCCTTGTGTGGTATTTTCTGTGTAATTTGATGTATTTTGCTATTCTGGTTATTGTTTTTATTAACAACTAATGAATACCACAGTTGAGGTATCTGTGGTATTTGATTAGACATACATCAGGTACAATGTCTTATTCTGTGACCTCTGTTCAGCCAATCATCTGCTGCCTTACCCTGCTCACCTGGTACGTTACTCTTAAGCTTCCTGCCTGCCCGTAATGTTGATTAGATATTTTTAAGCAGACACATTAAAAGATAAGAAAAGCTTTGAGTTCTGTTGTAAAAGTGCCTTATTTGTTTTCCTGTGCAGAATCCCTGTAATCCACAGGAAGATATCCTATCAGCCAGCTGTCAAACACATGCTGCTGTCCTGCTCTCGTCTCGGCTGAAAAATGGGACAGTGCGCCATCTAGTGGTTGCATGCCAGGTGTGTCTGTGTGACACTGAGATGAAAGCTGTCTCATCTGAGTGACTGTGTGTGAGGTGTTTAAGAGTGTTTTTAAAGTTCAGATGGAGATTGGAGGTGATGGGACTTCAGGGCCTGGTAGTCTGCTTTTCCCATTGCGTGTTTAAAAGGGCAGTCGGAGCAGCCAACTGGAGCAGACAGAGACAGACTGAGGGTCAGACCACTTTGGCCTCACCACCCCCCACCCCCCACCCCCCCCACTCCAATACACAGTCCCTGGCCTGTCCAGAGGCTGTGTTAAGTGAAGTGTTTCACACGTCCAATGCTGAGACCCTTTGACCCGATGTTAAATAAGGCCCTCACGCCTCCCCCGTCTCCCCGTCTCCCCTCCTACCTTGGGTTATCCCTGCCTGGGTGTAGAAACAGCTGGAGTGAAAGGTCTCTTCAGTGGAGAGTTTTGTACCTTGGTAAAAGGCCCTTGGAGCTCCAGAAATGTCAGCTGTGTTGATGTGGGTATTCAGCCTGTTACAGACAGAGCTCCCTCAGGTACAGATGAGGTATCCAAGCAGAAGAACCTTAACAAGCAGGAGTCAACATTGGACTGACTGAAGGAGGGGTGAGGGAGGAGGAGGAGGAGGAGGAGGAGGAGAGAAGTGATGATGATGTGTATAGGCAGGATCAAATATCTCTCTCCACCAAAGTACAGTGCAAACCTGGAATAGTATCTGTCTCTCCTGGTAGTGAAGTTCTCTCCAGATATGTAGACATGATCTACTCTCCTGCTGTTGAAGTTGGAGTTCCTCTTCTCTGCTCTCACATGAGAGACTTTCTGATGCAGCTCTGAACAGATGTCTGTCCAGTGTGTCTTCTGAGTGTGTGTGTCTTAGTGTCTCTGGGCTTGTGTGTGTGTGTGTGTGTGTGTGTGTGTACACCAACATGTAAAGGTCACCTCGGTATGACGCCAGTGAGTGACAGGTTGCTCCCAGGGCAGAGACACACACACACACACACTGGTCTCCTAAATGTTAATGTTCCCACATGGACGCCTCTGTGCCCCTCTGAGCCAGACAATCCTAACTCCACACCTGTCTGTGATGTCACCACTTCCCTCAGGGGTAAAACAGTAACGAGGTGTGTGTGTGTGTGTGTGTGTGTGTGAGTGTGTGAGAGAGAGAGAGAGAGAGAGAGAGAGAGCAAGAGTGTCTGTTTTGTGTAGATAAAGGTTATACATTATTCCAGATGCAGTGAAAGTTTCTCTCTGTTCAGGAGGATTTCTTGTGTCAAGACTGACAGCTGACATGCGGTGAGTTCTGGAGCTCAATGGCTACAAAGCATCCAGGTGGTGCTGCCAACCAGTGGATGAAGCAGATGAGTTTCCCCTCTTCAATGTGAACTTGAGTAATAATTCATAAATGTCAGCCCTTAATGCTAAAGAATCGATAGAAACACTGACATTGGTTCTCGTTTTTTTGTTCTGTTCCTCTCAGTTATGTGGTGGGTCTGACTGAGGTCCACCACTAGAGGGAGCTACATGGCCACAAGTGGATGGTCTGCCGATACATGCTATAAGTGTGAATAAGTACTGTACGTGTGTGCGTGTGCATGAGAGAGAGAGAGGGAGAGAGAGGGAGTATGCTTGTTAGTATAATTGTATGGAGCAGAGTAGCAGAGTATGTCATGTACTAAGGTTTAATGATAACGTAAAACAGAGTACGTAATATACATAGGGTTTAATGATAACGTAAAACAGAGAGCATGCATGGTATATCTGGGAGGCCAAGTCTGGACGGCTGCCAGTCCCATCGCCCTCCCTGTTTCAACATCTGACCATGCTGCAGAGAGGGAGGGAGGGAGAGGAGGGAGGGTTGGAATGTGACTTGCCCTGTGTGATGTGATTGTTCGCAGAGAAATGGGTTGACCTTGCCCCCTGCTGCTGCCGCCACACACACACACACACACACACACACACACACACACACACACACAAACAAACTGTAGGTGTGTGAGACATGCCTGGTGAGTGCTGGGGATTTGGTACCCTCATCACTACTTCCTGTACACTCCAGACAGGGTTGAGAGGAACAGTAGAAGTTAGGACGGGACAGGGGATCCCTCCACCCCTCTCTTTCCCACAAGCCAAACACACATTCACAGGATCTTAAAGCTCCCTCAGATAACGGTTTTCACTATGAGATATAGTAATGGCCACTTGTAGATTTCATGTTGGAGAAGGTGGATAAAAAAAACCATTTCCCTTCGTAAATACCTCATTCTAGCTTTAGATTAGAAATGGTGAGTAGTCTATATATTTGATGAACCAGTACGAGGTCCGAGGCCTACTTCTGGATCCTGTCGGCTGTGCTGTGGGGTTTAGCTGTGGTGGGACAGGCCTTAGTTTTAACATGATCGATTCCACTGTCGGAATTTGGTTTAACGTCCTCAGATAAAACACACGGGCGCTGTGCTCCGTCCGCATCAGGACCGGGCCTTTGAACTTCTGCAGTAGGATCATGTCAAAATGCGGTTGATTTATAACGAGGCGGAGAATTTGTATTCGGCTATTTAGGACATTGTTTATTAGGTCTAAGCACTTGGTAATAAATTCGTAAGATTGCTTTTATTAACGATACAATCATGTAGCCTACATATCATTTTGCATTACACTTTGGTGTCTTATGTGGATAGCAGGCCTATAAACGGTCGATTTCAAATATAATAATAACCTCAACAAGTTGATCACAACCGGAGAAAAAAGTGATTGATTTTGCGTATCGAGATTCTGTCACTAATCCGCATGCTGTGATCAGCAAAACACTGATTAACCCATTTAACTCGCCTGTCCCTCGACTCTGCTTTACACTGCTTGATAATCGTGTTTTGGCTTTATTTTCTTAATTCATGATAAATTCGTTTATTTGACACTTTTCATATGTTGATATATTATAATATATAGCCTATAGGCCTATTATAAGTAGGCTATTATTATTATTATTAATAATAATAATAATAATAATAATAATAATAATAATAATAATAGTTATTATTACTATTGTTATTATTACTACTATTATTTGTATTATTACATGTGGAATGTAGGCCTCTTAATTTATTCGTAAATTCAATGGAAATGTATGGGGACTGGATGATAAAATCGTTTGCCCTGAAAAAAAGAGTGTGGTTCTGCTGCATGTTTGACTGCTTCATGTGAATGTTTAATTGGAACTGATATAGGCCTAGTTTTAGTTTGTAGTTGTATTTATTTGCACATACGCACATATATACACATATATACACATATACACATATATACACATATATACACATATATACACATATATACATATATACACATATATACACATATACACATATATACACATATATACATATATACACATATATACACATATATACATATATGCTATTCACACTTATCAACTGTAAGTGTCACAGCTGCTCGAGGAGAGCACCTGCAGGTCAGAGTGCGCCAGGGATGAGAGTTCAGAAGGGCCAGGGATGAGAGTTCAGAAGGGCCAGGGATGAGAGGTCAGCAGGGCAGGGATGAGAGTTCAGAAGGGCCAGGGATGAGAGGTCAGCAGGGCAGGGATGAGAGGTCAGCAAGGCATGGATGAGAGGTCAGCAGCGCCAGGGATGAGAGTTCAGCAGGGCATGGAGGCAGATTTGTGCGCGGGTGCAGAAAAACAAGTGGATCGTACATATTTGCCGTTGTTGTCATTAATTCTGCCTAATTTTGACGAAGCTGTAGTAAGCCTCTTACTGAATGCAATGGACTAAAGAAAGCTCGCGCCGATCTGCCTTGTGTTCCCCGGTCTGAACCGGAGGGTCGGTTCGCCACTCACACTAACCCAAGTGTCCGTCAGTCGCGTGAGCGGTGACGTGTTTGCCGTAGGCTACGCAACGACGGAAAGCTTTGTCATTACCAACAATCCCTCCACATACCCCTCTCACACACGGCACAATTCCCATGTCACTTCACCGCAGCCCCCCGCACAGACGCACAGGGCTACAGACCACCACCGAGGACTATTCCATTCAGACCGGAGACCTGGTGGGCATGCATGGAGCAGCATTGATCTGACGTCTTGACAGGGTAAGACACTTGCAGTTATTTGACATACTTTTTTGTTGTTGACTTTTATAAAGATTTAGTCTACTGAAAAATGGTAAAAGCGCGCAGAGAACTGTAAGCGAAAATTCCAGCAATTATAGACTAATTATGTAATAACGGGTACGAGAGGACCGTCGGTTATTGAAAAATAAGACTCTAAATCAAAACACTGTAATCGAAGAAACCCCCCCAAAGTCAACACCAATAGGAGACCACACAATACATCGACGAACCAAACACTAAACCATGTCTTTCTCACAACGCGTATCAACAATGCACTGTAAAATAAGACTCTTCCACTGATTTGTGATGTTGTGTGGGACTGGGAATGCGGGCCTGTTTCGTAGAAATGAACTTCACGGTTTATTCCGACTGACGGAGCTGAGCCACACCGAACGCCGGTAGCCTCGCGCTGAACCCTTCAACTTTCAACTCTTCTTGACTCCGCTCGAGAGCTGCGCGCCACCGATTGATAATATGGATCCACTGTAATCCAGTGCTTAGGTGGATCAGGGCTATGTATGTTTTACCCCTAAATCATGGATTAGGTGTGTGTGTGTGTGTGTGTGTGTGTGTGTGTGTGTGTGTGTGTGTGTGTGTGTGTGTGTGTGTGTGTCTCAAGTGGGAGATAGAGAGAGCGAGAAGGTATGTGAGCTTGGTTGATATACTAGTGTTATTTTGGCTCCAGATGCCTAATAACAAGGGAGGGGAGGGAGGGGTGGGTGGGTGGGACGGACGTCGGTCAGAGAAAACCGGATGAAAGAGTGAGTGACTGATGGCGGCTGAACTGAGGGCTCAATTATTAGTCGACTCGAAAGGTCCGCGACACCGACGACTCGCGTGAGAGGAGGAGGGGACGGGCAGAGAGCCGGGGTCCCCTCGGGGGTGGACCGGGGGTGCACCAGAGCTGGATTCAGACAGACAACGCAGACAAGTAAAAATCGTTGCCGCTGCAGCTTCGAGTGTTGTCTATAAACATAATTCACCGCCATTCTTATTAGAGGACGTGATGCTTATTGAAAAACATTTCCTGGCTGATCTGTGGATCTTTGGAGAGGTTGGATTTGCAAGGCGACCCTGGACATTGATCTAACACACACACACACACACATACACGATGAAGGATGACCGGGAACCTTTGGAAGGGACATAGCAGAGCAGCGCGTCTGTCTGAGCGGTACAGAACCGTGTGTGATCGTGTGGAGACATGAGTTCTTCAGCGGGTCAGTTCGACACAGATTCGCTGCTCGGCTTTTTTGTCTTCCAGACCTCATGGTTTCAATGCGCATGTTTGGAATTTAATGCGTCAACAAATACTAGACATGTTTCAATAATGTTTTACGTATGCCTATTATTGTTAGAATATATGATATAATTCTAATAATAACTATATAATTATATTTATAATTGCTGTTGTTGTTGTTGTCGTTAGATATCACTAGCCTATTGTCATCATCCATATGATTAATGCAGCCTACTGCCTACTGCAGGTCTATTATTATTATTATTATTATTGTTATTATTATTATTCTTGTATGATTATAATATTATTATCAATATTATAATCATATAATAATAGTATCCATAATTATTGTTATAGTAGTAACCTATTATTATTATTATTATTATTATTATTATTATTATGAACAAGGCCACTAATAGGCCTATTGTTAATACAAAAATAATTATATGTTCAGGCAGGACAATGTTGAGACGTTTCAGGCTACCAGTAAATTATTTTAAATGAAATATTAGTGAATCATGCTGCATAATGTTCTTCTGCAAACACGAAATGTATTTCTTTTCCCAACGTGTTTGACTATCTGGACTATTTCTCTCGGCTGATTCAACATTGGAATTGTCATTTTAGTATTTTGCAATCACCCAGTTTATTTTATTCTTGTTTCGTCTGTATGTAGGTCTATATTTTCTGTGAAATGTGATTCAGCGTCCGTGATTCAGTCCGCGTCCATTGCATGGTAATTAAGGCAGTTGAATTAATAATATCATGCAATGTAATAATCTAGGTTTATACAGGGCATGGGCTTTTATGGGCTTGTTACCCTTTGTGTTGTGTCTCAAAGATGTATAGGCCTTGGTTACAAAGGAGCAATGTAGACGTATTAAGTGTGTGTGTGTGTGTGTGTGTGTGTGTGTGTGTGTGTGTGTGTGTGTGTGTGTGTGTGTGTGTGTGTGTGTGTGTGTGTGTCGTGGCGTCAGGCAGACATGGCTAACGGCGGGGACCCGTTCGCCCTTCCAGAGCGCGCGGATACCGACTGTACGGATTTGCCAAAAGAGAACAAACCGGAGAATCAGACCCGCGCGCTCAGCTCGCCACCGTCACCACAGACCACGTGCACACAGCAGGTGAGACGAGAAAATATCGATGATGTTTGAGAAAAAGGTATCAAATCATGTTTAAGATGTTTTTAGACTTGCTTTCCAACAACCATCACTCCACAACGCCACAGGCTATATCATAAACATGTGCGAGCCGTCTATCACTATTATTTGCATCCTTTTTGTAAATTGATAAAGGAAACAATTGCTAAAACATGTAGGCTTTAGGCTTTAGGCCGACATTATGTTGGTTTAATTATAAAGCTTTAGAAAACAACCCACTAAATAAGATATGGAATATTAATTTAGTTGCGTGAATTGGAACATAATGCTTCAAACTAATTGTTTTCAAGAGGCCTAACAAAGCGTCAGTGAAACCTTCATACTCACTACCTTCTCTGAACTAAGTCTGAGAGTGACAAGCAGAATAAAACCGTTTGGTTTGGGTCTTTCACATTTGGTCATTTAAATTAAAGAGCTTTGGCACTGATAAATTACATGTGGGCCTGTTATGACTTTTCGTCAATTATTATATAATTATTATAAAGTAGCTAAGCAACGATAACTGCTTAGTCTCATTTCAAGAAAAATAAAATGCAAACACAGAAAGTTAATAGCCTGTCTTCTTTTTCAATGAAGGGCATGGAGGCGATCAAAGTCTACCTGCACGAACGGGAACTGTGGACGAAGTTTGACCACGTCGGAACAGAAATGATCATCACCAAGGCGGGAAGGTGGGCTAAAAAACACCAAATCAATATAAATACAATGTACAAACTAATTTTAAAATAAGGTCAATGGTATTATTAAAAGGTCTGCATAACTAGGCCTACGCGCAAGCTGTTCTACCAATGAGATGAAAATTAAAAACAGTGCATATTTATTGACGATATATGTAGGCTATCAAAAGAAAAGTAGACTATTGCCATAATGCCATAATGCCATAGGCCTACAAACGATATTTCGAACATGGTCTTGTTGATGGCAAGTAGGCCAATATTAGGCTATCGGCCAAAATGTTCTTTCAGAAATGCTTTTTATTACACGTCTAATAAAAGAGAAAATCCATGTTCCTGTTTGTGTTTCCTCTCGCACAGACGGATGTTCCCCAGCTACAAAGTGAAAGTCACGGGGTTGAACCCTAAAACCAAGTACATCCTCCTCATGGACATCGTGCCCGCGGACGACCACCGCTACAAATTCGCTGATAATAAATGGTAGGTCGGCCGCCGGTCTGGCCTCCTCCGGCTAGAGATACTTGTCATAGGATAATTGCAATATATCGGGAAATTCCATCCAATCGAAAGGCAAGATAAAGCAATGTGCTCGATTCTTTCAAGTATTCAGGAGTGGGCAGGGATGACTATAACACAGTCTGACACAGAATTAAGCAGCAGGCCCAGCCCTAATGTGTTTGATTTGAACATTTGTAGGGTAATTATTTGTAATAGCCTATGTCCCTGCTGCCTGCCATATAGGCATAAGCTACAGGTCTCTCTGGAAAAATACATTTGATCCCAATACTAACCAAGAGAGGTTGACTGAATGAAGTTCCATGTTGAACATTGTGGTTAGAAAGAGAACCAGGACCGGAGACCTGGATGCTGTAACGCTCCAGTGACGTCAGCATATCCCATCCCCGTGGCCTAGTTCCCCGTGCGAGCCCGCTGCCCGCTGCCCGCGTGCCCCCCGTGCCCGCCTGCGTCTGCCTGCGAGTTCAGTCTCAGTGCGAAGGTTCACGGGGAGGATGTAGACGGATTAGCTCTGATGCCTATCGTGTGACGAGTGGTATCCTCCTGTCCTTTCCTGTCCTTTATGTGATAATTGTCCCCCACGATGAGATCCCACAGGGGACTGTGGACCGGGCCTGTCCGTTCCTATGTCACACGCGATGTCTCAGACACCACTAGGATCATTTGGGCGAAACTTGGGTGAATGACGCGTTGCCATAGAGATGCGGCATTTACAAAATGACACTGATTCATGGGGGACAACATGTTTACTGTACACTTGTTAATATAGTATATGATATAATAGACCTTTATAACAACCAATGGTAATATGAAAGGAGGTGGAAATTCCGTTGCGGCTCATGAATCCCCTCCAAGGAATGTCATTTGTTAGTAAATATCAACCGTGCTCTGTCATCGTCCTGTCTCATGTGACAGAAACTGAATAGCATAACTTCAGTAAACATGTTTGCCAGTTTGATCCAGTTTATGTCAGTTGGAGGCATTCTTCTGCCAGATTTCAAATGAGGGAGTCATATCCAGAAAAAAAGACACGCACATATGCCATGAACAGCTTCTTCCAAATGAACCAGAGCAGTTGGCCTGTTATGAACGTGATGGAGAAAAATATATCTGCAAACGTGCGCCCATTTTAACATACATGTACTGTATAATCGCTCTAATTAACGCCTCTCTGGATAATTAATAGCCTGATGCATTGATAATGGACAAATAGCCGAGCGCCAGCTGCGGTTTTGTGCTTTAAAAGCTTCGTTTAAACACAGATGATGTTGTTGTCTAATAATAGCGCGAGCTGTACCGCCGGCGGCGGAGCGCCAGTGACGCGGATAGGTCTGTGACAGCGCGAGAGGGAGAGTATAGTGTACAGCCGGGTCAGACCAGGGACAACTGACACTCTGCGTGACCGTGGACAGACTATGTTCCTTCCATTCCGTCTCCTACTACCTTAGGTCGGTAACGGGGAAGGCGGAGCCCGCGATGCCCGGGAGGCTAAACGTGCATCCCGACTCTCCCGCCACCGGCGCGCACTGGAGTCGCCAGCTCGTGTCCTTCCAGAAGCTGAAACTCACCAACAACCACCTGGACCCGTTCGGACACGTGAGTTGTGCTGTTTTGGAACAGAGAGACAGTTTCAGCTCGGGGCCGAATACCTGGGATTCGTGCGTACTTTTTGTGTACTTTTGGGACAGGCATGGCATCATAGGCATGGTATTCAGGTAGGGCCTAAACACTTCTGTTCACATAATAGCCAACCAACTATCTGAGCAGGCCTATAGATCTAGACCTAGTGTGTGGCTATTGTGGTGTGTAGTAACAAAGAAAACATGCTTTTATGAAATTGCCAGTTACTAAGAAATACGTTACAATGTTGAGGAAGAGAGCCTAAGAGTAGAGAGTAGTAGATATGGACTTCACTGGTGGTAGACTGAATGCTGAAGTCCTCTGGTTTTAAATGGGAGATTTTCATTAGCGGATGTCCAAAGGAACGTTTTTGTTAATATTCAGAATTATAGTATCACTTTCATACAGTCTGGAGTTGCTTGAGTCTGCCACGGTAGAGGAGATGCATGTTTCCATTGGGTCTGTGGTCATTTAGGGAGGGGTTAGGGGGGTTAGGGGGGTTAGAGGGGTTAGGGGGGTTAGGGGGGTTAGAGGGGTTA
>NC_139661.1:23810624-23813124 GCF_951799395.1 Argentina silus
ATCAAAGCGGTCAGCATACAAACAAGTTAGAGGGGTTCACCTTTAAAGGGGCAATCTGGGATTGGCACATGCATTTTCTGGACTTTTATATGAATAATATCTAGCGATTGTTTCTTGAAGAATATAACTTAGAAATGTCCAACGATCTTAGTCCAAGTGTCTTACCCAAAATATAGGCTTGTTTTACTCCATTGTTCGTAAACAATGGAATGTGAACAAACAGTGTGTAACGTGGTTAAAAGTATCATTGTGATTTCATGGATGGTCCGTTCTTGCATCCGTACCTCCGTCTCTGAGTCTGAGAGTCCTTATATCTCTGCCACCCCATCTTGTCAGCTGGTCATGGGGAGACTGTTTTGTTGATGTTTGAATCCCAGATTGCCCCTTTAATGTGTATAGTATGTTTGTTATTATATTCAAATCTCTCTCCCCCTCCTCCTCTTCCCCCCCCCCCCTCCTCCTCCCCCCCCCCCCCCCCCCCCCAGTAAAGACTACCCAGTGGTCCCTCGCAGTGCGGTGCGTCAGAGGGTGTGCTCCAATGGGAGCCCGTTCCAGGGGGAGGGCCGGGGGCTGGGTCCGCCTGAGGGGGTCCGACCCCCCTACCCCTGTGATAATGGGGTGAGCAGCACTACCCAGGAGCTCCTCACCCCCCCATCAGCCCTGTACGCACTCCCCCACCCTCACCCCCAACAGCGGCCACACCCACAGGTGTACCACTGTGCCAAGAGGAAAGGTATGATGAAGGTCTACGCCCTCAGTGGTCGAAACACTGAACAGTCCATTTCAAAGAACCAGTTCTTTTCATATGATTCAGTCCTGATTCTCTGTCTCTCTCCACAGTGGAGGATGACAGCCCCACAGCAGACCAGCAGTACAGGAAGTCCTTCATTGAGAGTTCGCCTGGCGAGGACGAGTCCTACTATCATCACCCATCTGTTTACCCCCCTCCCCCTCCCCCAGGTCTCCCCCACAACCCTCCCCCTCCCCCAGGTCTCCCCCACAACCCTCCCCTCGGCCTCTCTGACTCCCCGTACAGTTCTGAGGTAGGACAGCGGCAGGCCTGTATGTTTGCCGCCTTGGAGTCAAGACTGGAGGATCTGAACTGTACATCCTGGTCCTACAGCTGCCCTTTGACTCCTGCCATGACCCCCATGACCCCTCCTGACCCCTACCCACCTTTCAACCACCACCACCCCTACAGCTCCAGCCCCCAGGGATCTCGGCTCAGTGCTGTGGCCCACCAGGGCTCCCCTCCGCTGGGGGAATCTCTCTCTCATGGCTCCTTCCAGACCCACAGCTCCGGACCCCCTCAGACACCCCAACACTCCCACACCAGGCAGCTCAGCCCGCCCCTGAGAGAGTACCCCCGCTACCCCCCCACCCTCTCCCCTCCCAGCTACCACACACTACACACACGCACACACGCAGGGGGAGGGGTCTCAGAGTGGAGCGAAGCTACCTGATTGGACCAAAGGGTATAGCAGAAGAAAGACCTTGACTAATCAATGAGGATTCTATGTCTGCAATTCAAATGACACCTATGCTTATAAATTGCTCTGGTCCTGGTGCACTCTGTGGAGAATAGGGTGTCATTTGAGATTTCCCCCATGTGCGTGAGAAGTGTGGTCCTATGCTGTGTGAAGGGGTTTCATTGGCCAGTTATGTTCCTCCCCTGTGCTGTTAATGGAACCAGAGGCTGATCACCCATACCGGAGCAAAGCATCCCTATGAACTTTACTGACGTCCTGATTATCCCCCTCCTGACCCGAGACAATGTTTTATGAACGTGTGCGATCTCTGTGGGCTCGGCCAGCCTGTCCTATGAGGATTCCTGTGTCAGTGGTTCCCAGTTTGGTTTTGCATTGGGACCCACCATCAGACAAAACCAGTCTCTCATCACCCCCGAGAGGGACTGACTCCCCCATACACTCTGTTACCCTACACACCCTCCCCCTCCCCATACCCAGTCTAATGTTTGTATTAAGGCAGTTGGCCATTTCTGGACTCCTGTTAACTGACTGTGTTTCCATCCAACCATGTTCATTTTATTTAGAGACCAAATGATCTTAGCCTTCACAGTGGAGCCTGAGGGGGACTTCTCTCTCTCTCTCTCTCTCTCTCTCTCTCTCTCTCTCTCTCTCTCTCTCTCTCTCTGTCTCTCTCTCTGTCTCTCTCTCTGTCTCTCTCTCTGTCTCTCTCTCTCTCTGGCTAAGCACTTCTCTTCTGGTCTCATTTAGAGGGAAAAGGCATCTGTGTGCGTGTGTGCGTGTGTGTGTGTGTGTGTGTGTGTGTGTGTGTGTGTGTGTATGTGTGCCTGCTCAGCTCAGCTCAAGGCTGCTATGAGTTAATTCCCAGTGAGTGGGGCTGTAGAGGCCTCCAGCGCCGCACCAGAGAGATAAACAGTTTGTTTAGATGACGCTGCAGGGTGGAAGACCTGCACACACAGTTCCGGTGCATTCTGGGTAACTGCACATCTCAGCGTCATGTAGCTGTCACCGCT
>NC_139661.1:23820624-23965624 GCF_951799395.1 Argentina silus
GTACCAGTCAAAGGTTTGGACACACCTTCTCATTCAATGGTTTTTCTTTATTTCTTATTATTTTCTACATTGTACATTAATATTGAAGACATCAAAACTATGAAGGAACACATATGGAATTATGTAGTAAACAAAAAAGTGTTAAACAAACCAGAATATGGTTTATATTTTAGATTCTTCAAAGTAGCCACCTTTTGCTTTCATGACAGCTTTGCACACTCTTGGCAAGGTGTGTCCAAACTTTTGACTGGTACTGTATATATATATATATTTTTTTTTAAATTATTTTACCAAGTAAATTAAACATAACCTCATTTGCAGCAACGACCTGGGGAATAGTTGCAGGGACAGGAGAGGGCGTGAATGAGCCAGTTGATGAGGGACAGGTCAGGACACAGGTGCTAACAGGTGCTAACAGGTGCTAACGGGCCTACTCTGTGATGAGTCCCATTGGGTTCTTAACGACTCGGGAGTCAGGACCTTGGTTTAACATCTCAGCCGAAGGACGGCAACCTCTGCAGGGCAGTGTCCCATTCACTGGCCTGGGGCGTTGAGGGTCCTCGAAACCACAGGAAGGGGTGCCATCTATTGGTCCCCCAACACCACTTCCACCAGTCTGTTTTGACAAGGACGGACCGAGGCCTACCCTGTGTAGCTTCCCAGAGCAGCCAGCAGAGGGATGCAGGGTGGTGTAGCTGCTGGCTGAGTGAATTAGAATAAGTGAGTTGTAATAAGTGAATGACCCTTGGTGATGAATGTGATATACAGTAGTAGCCATCTATTATTTCATCCTTTGCCCCAATCAATGTTAGTTAAGTAAGGGTCTGGAGTGGGGGCCCCCCCTCTGTCCCTGGGGGTCGAGCCAGAAAGGGAGACAAGTTATGGAAAGAGCAGAAAACTGCAAACAATCCCAGAGAATCAACCTCAGTCATAAACATAGATGCCTTCAAATCTTCCTGGTGTCCTCTGCAGCCTGGCTGTTAAAAGGTCTGGTGACAGTTACAGGGGTGTGATCTCTGCGTCTCTGCAGCCCCACACTGTCCTTGTCAACCCACTACAACATGCTTCTCTTCTAATAGCAGCTTCCCATTAGCATTAATAAAGTGTGTGTGTGTGTGTATGTGTGTTTGTGTGTGTGTGTGTGTGTGTGTGTATGTGCGGGGGGGAGGAGATCTTGCATGCGATCTGCTCATCAAAAATGCATACAGCTGTATCTCTGCCAGTGGAGGCTGGTGGAGGTAGACATCGGAGGACAGGCTCATTGTAATGCATGGAATGGACTGAGGAATGGTATCAAACACACGTGTGGAATGAGGAATGGGATCAAACACACATTCCATTCCATGCATTACAATGAGCCCGTCCTCCGATTTCTACCTCCACCAGCCTCCCCTGATCTCTGCCCTCCACTCTCTGTGTTGTTTTTCCCCTTCGCTGACCCTGGGTCGTGCATGTCTGTGTATGTGTGTGTGTGTGTGTGTGTGTGTGTGTGTGTGTGTGTGTGTGTGCGTGCGTGCGTGCGTGTGTGTGTGTCTCACATTTGCATTTGCAGATGCATTTCTCTGGTTCTGCTGCTGTCTGCCTCGCCTGCTTCAACACATCACACACCAGACGTTCAACATGCAGAAATAACAGCACAGAGCATTTCCATTATGAACATATTAATAACAGCCCCATCTGTCTCCTGTGACATTGCAATGAGTAATGCCATAGGTTGGTGGGGGGTGGTGGTGGAGGGGGGGTGGGGGGGGGGGCGGTGACCTTGTCCCCAGGCTATTGTGCAAAGAGCATTTGAGCAAAAGGTCTAGAGAACAAGATTAAAAGGTAAATAAGAAAAAGAAATTGAGGGAGACCTTGGACACACACACACATTAGGGATGTAAACTGGTTTCACAACATACCAGAAATACACCAAGATCCTAAACGGCTGTGTTGTATCTGGAGCTGAGGCAGTGGTCAGTGTGTCTGGATCCTGACTGAGGTCCAGAGGAGCCGGGATCCTGATCTCAGCCACCGGGGGCAGTAAAGAGCCTTTGTTTCTGTGTTACCGTAGAAACAGAGATATGCAGCAGGGGAGATCAGTGGGTGAGGAGAAAGTTTTCAAAGTTGGTAGAAACACAAGAAACACAAGCTGAAGATCATAACATCATAACATCATAACATCTGACATGGATTTGGAGGACTATTTCCGGAAGGTGTTTGAGGAACAACTCTTAATGTGAGTATGTGTGTGTGTGTGTGTGTGTGTGTGTGTGTGTGTGTGTGTGTGTGTGTGTGTGTGTGTGTGTGATTTGTGTGTGATTTGTGTGTGATGCGTGTGTGATTTGTGTGTGATGCGTGTGTGATTTGTGTGTGATTTGTGTGTGATGTGTGTGTGTGTGTGTGTGTGTGATTTGTGTGTGATGCGTGTTTGTAAGTGAGCTGGTTTGTGTATCTGTGTGTGTGTTGGTAGCAAGGAGCCTGTGCAGGACAGAGGTCTGATGACAGGGGCCACACGCATGCTGGAGAAACAGAAAGAGATTGCTCTGGTGGACCAACAGCTCAGGACACACAGAGAGGTGACCGTTCTTCTACCATGAGGATGGATTTAGGATTTAGCAGTCGTTGTTCTTACTTCACATTAACCACGGATTACAGCAACACAGTGGACAACACACACTTTTAACAACATGGCCAAATTTAATACTGGTATAGAAATCATACCAGTGACAGATAATGTATCATCACTGAGCATATATTTAACCTTCCCATCTTGTTGAATTGAATTGGAGTTTAGTGAAAATAAACTACCTGATTCTCTGTCAAGGTATTCTGTTTTAAGCTGGGTATTCTCTCTGATATGTGTGTGTGTGTGTGTGTGTGTGTGTGTGTGTGTGTGTGTGTGTGTGTGTGTGTGTGTGTGTGTGTGTGCGCGTGTGTGTGTGGTGTGTGGTGTGTGGTGTGTGTGCGTGCGTGTGGTGTGTGTGTGTGTGGTGTGTGTGCGTGCGTGTGGTGTGTGTGTGTGGTGTGTGTGTGTGTGTGTGGTGTGTGTGTGTGCGGTGTGTGTGTGGTGTGTGGTGTGTGGTGTGTGTGTGTGTGTGTGTGTGTGTGTGTGTGTGTGTGTGTGTGTTACTGCAGGAGTTCAAGCTGAAGAGGGAGAGGTTGAGACAGCGTAGAGAGGAAGTGCTGACAAAGGAAGAGAAACTGAAGGAGTCTTTGCTCAAGTTTGACAAGTTCCTCAAAGTAGGTGGCTGATGACTCTACCTGCCCAGGACTAACACACTGGTTTTATACAGTAGATTATAGTAGTATATAAGATCTGTTGTTATACATTATATACAGTAGATCTGTTGTTATATATTATATATAGTAGATCTGTTGTTATATATCATATATAGTATACTGTTGTTATTGGATTTCATCAGGACATAAGTTGATGTTCAACCGCCTCCACCACCTCCCCAGGAGAACGATGCCAAGCGCAGTCGAGGTGTAAAGAAGGCAGAGAGAGAGAAGGAGGCCGTGCGTCAGAAGGAGGCGGAAATAGAGAGGCTGAGGGAGGAGTCTGCTGCTCTGGACGCCAGGAGGCAGAGGCTGAAGCGGAGGGTAGAGAGGAGCGCCCTCTACTGGACTTTCCTGGAGCAGGTCCTCAAACTGTCCAAGGTACTGCAGCTCGGAACTCAAGATAAACTTATTCTAAATCCATTTAAAGCATTTTGGGGAATTGGAAACTGTGGTCAGAATTAGGTAAATATTTTGTATTTGTGTGTGTGTGTGTGCGTGCGTGCGTGTGTGTGCATGTATGTGTGTGTGTGTGTGTGTGTGTGTGTGTGTGGCCCTGTGTTACAGTTTGAGGAGGTGTGGGAGTTGTTGGGTCGTTTTGAGACCCTGCTGGTGACCAAAGAACAGCTGGAGCAAAGAGGGAGCGAGGTGCAGGAGAAGGTAGACGGCCACCGGGGGGCGCTACAGAGATACACAGACCAGCAGAGCTGCCTGCTGCTCCACAACAACAACCTGCTGTCTCAACTACAGACACAGCTGGACCAGATACGCTCTAACATCCTCAGATGGGTATGAGACCTGATCACACAGACCTGATCACACAGACCTGATCATACAGACCTGATCATACAGACCTGATCACACAGACCTGATCATACAGACCTGATCACACAGACCTGATCACACAGACCAGATCATACAGACCTGATCACACAGACCTGATCACACAGACCAGATCATACAGACCTGATCACACAGACCTGATCACACAGACCTGATCACACAGACCTGATCAAACAGTCACAGAGCAGCCGCTAACAGCCCCTTCATCACACCATCACAGACTCTCAAATGAGCACTAGACTTGACCAATCACTCACAGACCGTTCTACTGACCAATCACTCACAGTCCGTTCTACTGACCAATCACTCACAGACCGTTCTACTGACCAATCACTCACAGACCGTTCTACTGACCAATCACTCACAGACCGTTCTACTGACCAATCACTCACAGACCGTTCTACTGACCAATCACTCACAGACCGTTCTACTGACCAATCACTCACAGACGTTCTACTGACCAATCACTCACAGACGTTCTACTGAACGTCCTTCTCTGGGGCTTCAGTCGCTATTTGATTTCTGCATTTCAAAGAGATTTTTTAGGTCTGATGTTTGATCTTGTTTAGGAGAGCATTTGGAACCACATCCAGACCACCGCGGCGAAGGAGACTCTCCTGTTGGGTCAGATCAAGGTCGTGACCCTCAACCTTTATCACATGACGGGTGGGGAGACTGGGCAGGAAGAGGGGGTGGCCATTGAAGACACCGAGACACAGCTGGAGAAGGTTAGTGATGCCGCAGTAATGTCACAGTATGGTGCCATTCATGGCCTGGTTACGACTCTGTCTCTGCTTCAGTCAGCTCTGTTTGTATGGTCATGGCTAAAACAGAAACAGAGAGCCAGCTAATACCTATAGCATGCATGGACAGACACACTCCCCAGCTACTATGAGAACTCTGTGGTCTCCTCTGCAGATCCAGCTCTTCATAAAGGACCAGTCTGCCATAGTGAATGACATCAGACCCCTGAAGTCTACTTCTAAACCAAGCCCCGGAGGAGAGAGCTGAAACCATACGGACAGCCGCTCCAGTGGACAGAGGAGACTGTAGAGTTTACTGTTAGGGGAGAAGTTGATGCTTCACTTGTTTATTTTCATGCAGATCTGTTTTGCAGCTGTTTCTCTAAAATAAGGAACATAATAATTCTTACATTCCTTCCCCTGAAACAGGAAGGTCTGGTTGTCTAGCAAACGTGCCTTGACAACTACAGAATAAAACCTCTGCCATCTTGTGGTGAACAGAAGAACATGTCAAATACATCTGGAGTGCCAAGCTTTTGCTGCACAATGCCAATGATCTGTTATTCTGACAATGTCAAGTTTTGCATAGCCTAATATTGATACAACATTGCATAGTCCTTCATTCATTTGTTAATAACTGTTGATTTGATCATTACCAATAAATATTGGTTAAATGAGGTTAAAAATGTCTACATTCTATGACCCTTTGGCAGTGCTTTTATACAAACAGACAAACAAACAAAAATCAAACAAAACTAACCAGAAATGTATCAGTGCAGTATCATTGTATTTAATGGAATAAACTCTGACATCTAAACTCTGACACATACAAAAAAGTGTAAAATGTGTTTTGAAAGCTGCCACTTTCTCTCACACGAGAGAACAATGTACAGTTGAGTGGCAGGCCGAGTGGTCCACAATAGCAGAGGGGTTCTCACCAGACCAGAAGGCTTTATTTACCTTTCTTGCCTTTGCCCTTCTTGCCCTTCTTAGCCTTGCCCTTGCCCCTCATGGCCTTGCGTACATGGTGGCCCCTCCACAGGGCCTGGATCAGCGTGGCAGCCTTGTTCCTCAGAACCAGCTCCTTCTTCTCCTCCTCCCTCCTCTCCTCAGCCAGGCGCTGCTCCTCCTGGATCTGACTGTATTCCAGCTCCAAGACAGCGTAGGCTTCCTCCAGCTCCCTCAGCTCCTCCTTCTCCTCCTCAAAGATGGCCGTCATTTCCTCCAGCTCCAACTGAGGAAGGTGTAGAGATGGAGGAACAGGGAGAGGAGAGATACAGAGACAGAGAGAGACAATGAGAGATGGACAGAGACAGTTTTTCTGAACATCAGTAATAGCATGTGTTTCCTCTGGTTGACTGCTGCCACTCAGAGGAGGTTACAAACATGTCCTGGTTCATTACTGAGACTCTACCTGTTTCTCTCCCATTTCCGCATCATACTTCTGGATCCAGTTCTCTATCTCCGTCTCCACCTTGTACTTTTTCTGCCAGAGGGGAGGAGGACAAGAACACTTTAGATTGTCTCTCTTTGTGTGTGGGATTCTACCACACACACACACACACACACACACACACACACACACACACACACAAGCTGCTAAAATGAAGATAACAAGCTGGAATTGCAATAGAGGGTCAGGGTTAGTGTTACTGAGTGGATACTCTGTAGGTCTAGGCCTGTTTGTTCAGGAGTCTATGTGGTCAGGGTTAAACCTGTCACCTTGCGGAGTGTGGTCTCTCCCTCTCGGTTTTCAGCTATTAGGTTGTTGAGCTGAACTTTCATCTGGTTGGCCTCTTGCTTCATGCGGGTCTGCCTCCCCTCAGAGGTCTTGGTGTCTGATTGGCTTTGCTTGTCTGCATCCTGCTGCGTTCGCAAGACAAAGTCCTCTGAGATCTTCTCCATCTGGTGCAGAGAGCTCTTCAACTTCCTGATCACCTCATTCTTCTTAGAAATCTGAGAGAGGGGAGACCGAAGGACCAGAGTCATCATTAGCAGATATATAATTGAGATTTAAGTATCGATGGCTTGCAGGATCTAGAGTAGACATGTCAAACATGGACATTGATTGTCTTTGAGACACTTCTGAAGCAGGACAACAACTGTTAAACTTTGCAACTGTGATCCTCTTGTCTCAAAACCTCCTTTATGAAAACCTCTGAGCTGTATTCTCACAGGAAGCATATTCTTGACAAACCAGAGCCATCATCAGCTATGCCAAATGACTAGACTGAGAAGGGTTAATAGCGAGTCACCTCTGCATCTCTGTCCCTGATGGCGGCCGCCACCTCCATTTCCAGCGTAGCTACCAGCTCCATGTTGTTGCCATGGCGCAGAGACACCTCTTGCATGTAGCAGCTCCGCTCCCGCTCCTCGGCCGGGCTGGTCAGCAGCTTCTCCAGCAGGACCCCCTGAAGCTCCTTCAGCCCCCCCACTACACCTTGCAGTCCCTCACTCACCTCTCTCAGACAGCCCTCCCCCCTCTCCGCCTCCCCCCTCAGTGCGCGGGCAGCAGACGGATGAGTCTGCAGCAACCGCAACACGTTCCGCGTGGAGCCCTGGATGGCCCTCTCCAGCTGAGCCCTGTCCCTCTCCCTCACCTCTGCCTCCCCCTCCTCCCCCTCGGCCGGCCTTGGCCCCAGGCCCTCTAGCTTCCCCCCCAGGCATTGGTGCTCCCTCAGGGCCCCAGTCAGTTCCTCGCCCAGTCCCCCAGACAGCTCCCCCAGGTGTGCCATCACAGCCGGCAGCAGGGCCACTGTCTCCACCCGGTCAATGCAGTCATCCAGCACCCCTGCAATGCGCTGCGTCTCCAGGGACGAGAGCTTCTTCCGCGAGGGGTCCAGGATCTTCAGGGAGTCCTCCCGGAGCACCTTGGCCCTGGGCTGGGGACTGGGGAACAGCATCTGGGGGCTGACATTCTCCGGGGTCAAGGTGGCCATCTCTGCAAACATGTTAGACAGACAGAGGAAAAGGGAGAAGATGAATTTAATTTGATGAACACATTATTTCACATCATGCCATAATGAAGATGTGTGGCATGTTATCACTCAGGTCCAGTCACACAAACAAATGTCAACAAGACAGTCATTGTCTTTTCATTCAGAATTATTCACTGATTTCACGCTAGCCTATTTCATCTTTGCAAAGAGGAAATGAAGATATTGTGACTGGTAGCTTGAACCTGGCTGTCACAGTGTGGTACAGTACAGAAGTAAATATTGACTTTGAAGTAAACTCCACAGCTGAGTGTCCTCTGTGAACGGACCAGTACCTGGTTGATCTGGTCGGGATCAGCAGGAACTTCTTCAGGTCGTGTTGTTGAAAGTTGACATGTTGGTTGCTAAGAGACCGATACACGCCAGGTACAGCAGTAACGCGTAGGACATCTCCTTGATGAATATTCATATGTGTTAGTTACAGCATCAAATCCAGCCACAAAACAATGTACAAATATAGACACATTTTCAATGATTTATTCAATGTTTATATTTTGATCAAGCGCTTTTATTTTGAAGTTGTCGCTAAGCCGGAAGTAGTGTTGAGACAGGTTGTTGAGTAGCAGGCTAGCAGCGCCGTCTTTCACCACTGAGACATGCAGTAACCTGCAACATGTCAGAGTACCCTGCTTTACACAACCTCCCACTAACCTGTCAACTCAAACAAACTTAACGAGAGGTAGACAAATAACGTGTAACTTGTCAGCGAGCAACCAGGAGTTTATCGCTAGCTAGCCGTTAGCTGGTTGATGGACAGCAGCTAGCTTGGTCTTTGGCCAATGATGTAAACTCAAGACCAACATGCGCATCATCAATAACACAGCCGCTCTCCCGCTCCAAACAACAAAGTTACCACTTCAATAATGCTAACCCATAACTACCTAGTAGCTGGCTAGCTAGCTAACTAAGTACGTTTCTGGATCGTCAGTGTCGGAGATAACGAACGTTACGTTATCGGTATGCTAACTAGCTAGCATGCTAACAGTGTCTGGGTGGTTTTAGCATAGCAGCTGCTCCTCCGTAAACCAAGGCGAAGGGGCTAACGCTAGCTAGCCTAGGGGGACTTTATTTGCTAGGATTCTTGGAAGTGTTTAGTTTGGATTGGATTGCCTCTCTCCCCGGGAGAATGGAGGCAAATGATGACGACGTGCCTCTCATCCTGACCTGGGACGACGCGAACAGCGGCTTGCTGAGCGAGGAGACGGAGACGGAGAGGGAGACGGAGCGGGGAGACGAGAGTAAGTTTCTGTTGACACCAGATCCAACATCGCATTACTTTGCTTGCTATGACAGCAGTCTTCAGCCTTACAGTGAGGGGCTGCATCCCTTTACCATGACAATACGACCCACAATAAAATCCTCTTTCATGCAGTTTTGATGAATGTATGTCCTGGTATATCTTTTTCCCCCCGTGATAAATGAGGTCCTCCATTAGCTGAGTGCTGAGTAACGTTTATCTAACAGTTGACGTGTGTCAAAGTCGATGTTCGTTTGGGACCTGATTAAACATAGCAAATTCATTTAGGCGATGTTTTGCTGACACTGGCTGGGATAGGTTCAGTCAACACCCCACGACTGATGACCCTTTTCAAATTGAAGCACAGGGAACCAAGCAAGGATGAGCCGAGTTTCCTAATCGTTGAAGTGCAATTCATTACCTAGTTCAGAATTTTGGATGGGTCACTATAGCCTATGGGTAAATAATATGACAAAGTGAAATCAACTCAACTAACTGGATTCCGACTTCAGAGAATGCTGCATAATGGTTGCATGACATGAACATGGGAAACAGCACCAGTCCCTCAACTGCCGTTCTATAGAACCAGTGCTATAGAATGTCATAACTCATAAATCAAAGAGAGTAACACAAATGTAACAATACGATACAGATATATTCAATAGGTTTGAGTTTGTAGCCATTCCGTCCACACTTACCATGGATGCTCATTTGGGCGCTGAGAGAGGTGATGTGTTTTGAGGTTCAGTTGTTTGCCATCAGCCCTCAGGCAAAGGCAGTGCTGCCACTTTAAAAACCGAAATAAGAGAGGTGTCCCCCGACCCTGAGATCACGTGTGTGTGTGTGTCCACTCCAGTAATCCCGCAGCCTTTGTACCTCTCACACACACACTCTGCAAACTACCTCTCACACATACGTTGGAAACTGCAGCCTCAGCAGTGTGTGTGTGAGTGGCCCCCATGCTCTGGGGCAGTGTGTATGTGTGTGTGTGTCTCTGCAGCCCCTGACCCTGTTTGTGGGACGGAGTGTGTGTGTTTTAGCTCTCGGTTTTTCCTGCTCTGGAAGTGAACAGGAAGAGGAGAGCTGTTTTCCTGGGAGTGGTGGCTTCCCTGATGGAAGGGTAGAGAAGAGAGCTCCTGCTTGCTGTGGTAGGAGTTTGCTGGAGAGAGGGGGAAGTGTGAACGTGGCCACCGGAGACAGAAGCCCTCAGTCAGAGGACACAGCTCACTCTACACTCTCCCAGGCTGGAGGGGACTCAGGACATGATCAAGGTGCTGGGTTTGGGTATGCTGCTATCGTGATTCTGTGGAAGGACCCCCCTGTGGAGGACAGATCATTTCTGTAGTATTTCTATTATATTTGGAAGGACTACACAGTACAGCCCAGGACTGTCCAGTGTGCATGTATGTTCGTGTCTGTGCCCTGGGGAAGAGCAGGCACTGGGCTTGACCTCCCCATGTTGTTGACGGGGAGCTCATAACACTGAACGTTTGATTGTTCTCAAACAAATGAGGGGCTGGGATTGTACACAGCAGATACAGGCCGCTCTGCTGTCACGGCAACGCTAGAGGCCTCAGCCTGCGGACCCTCAGCAGGACTATCGGTGAACTGGAGTTTGGTCTTTCCACCACAGCAGACGGAACACACACTGCTGAGCTGAGTTTACCTCAGCCTTCTACTGACCGGAGTCTGATATCTACTACTCTGATCTCTATTACCCTGATCTCTTTTGCTCTGATCTCTACTCTGGTTTCTACTATTTGGGTCTCTGGTTTCTCCTGGTCTGGTCTCTTCTCCTGATCTCTACTCCTCTGGTCTCTACTCTGAGCAGTCACACACAGGGACATGAGACATGTGGTTGTGAGAGGGCCCAGACACAGCCACACAGGTCTGAGAGAGGCACTCGCACTTGAGACAGACAGTCAGTAGACACGCTGACTGATTCACTGATTCTCGTCCAGAGTGCCTGCCAAAGATGGTGGGGAGACAGCAGAGAGAAGAACACCTTTAATTTCTGTGATTTGTGGGGGGAAAATTCTGCTAATTATTTTTAAAACTCTGATCTAAGTTAATGTAAAAGTGTGTTTTTAATGTAACTTTAGCATGTTTAATTATGGATTTTAATTGAGTGAAATGATAAGGTAGGTGTTGCCATTACTGTAGTGAGGTTAGTTAATTATGGATTGTGTTCATCATTGTGTCAAAGACTGAAGTTATATTGAAAGTGTTTTGGATAATTAGTTAAGCCCTGTAGCTGGTACCGTTTTTTCATTGGTCTGTCTGTCAGATTCAACCACCAACATTGACCATAGACACTAAGGTGTCACTCTCCATTTTCCCCCACGAAAGCCAAACAACCAGACATCAGTCACTTCTAGTGAAGGAGTCTCTTTGGTCTTTCTGTCACATGAGTTTGCCTGTGGCTGCTTTGCACAACCAGACATCCTCACATCCTGTCTAGAGCAGGAAGGATACTTCTCAGGCAGAGTGGCGTCTTTGCTGAAGAGGGTAGTCGGAAAAAGAAAAGCTACACACACACACACACACAAGCACACACATGCACACGCACACACAAATGCAATAAAAAGCACAGGGTTCATAGTTCAAACTCCACTGTGCAGAGAGAGAGGGAACTGTGACTCCAGTGAAAGAGTGACAGTGCAGCTTGTCTGCCGGTCTGTGGAAAGCTTTCTCTGACCATTGTGACTATTCTAGTCACAGCAGCTGTGGTTCCTCTGTCCTGCGGTTGCCATGAGAGACGCGGTCATGTGGACTGTTGTTCACACCAGCTCTTAGTGTGCTCTTAACACTTGTGCATGTGTACGGGTCGCTGTGGAAGCCCCGCCTCTCAGTGACCATATCAGCGTTTCTCTGACGTGTGTTTTTGTGTGGAGTGGCATGTTAGCGTGTGTGTGTCCCTGGAGGTGTGTGGACGTTGGTGCTGTGGACTGTGAATGACACACACTGCTGTAGCAGACCCTAGGGATCTCCACATACAAACTGGTACACAAACACACACACACACACACACCTGGACGTCAACAGAACCATGGAGTGCTCGTCCGTGCAGGCGGAAACAGCTGGTATCTATGACAACCTGACCCTGGAGGAGAACCCAGTCATAATCTCCTCGTACATCCTGGAGCAAGAGCTAGACTGTCTGGGTATGTGTGGAGGTGTCTGGGAAGGAGTTGGGAGATATTCTGCACTTGTGGGATATGGGTCTGCACTTCTGTGTTCTTCAGCAGCTTCCTCTCAGCTGACACACCTGCTTCTCTTGTTCACCAGATGGAGGAGGGGGTTATGATATAGTGAATAACGCAGTCATTCCAACGCCGGGGCCACAGAACCACAGATCCCAGCATGCCTCGCTGCAGCACAGCTGGGAGATGAACTACCAAGAGGCAGCTATCTACCTACAGGTATCACCAACACACACTTACACACACTCACACACACTTACACACACACGCTGGGATTCTGAAATGTTTTCTATTGCATTACTGTGTACTTTTAACCCGGTATTTCCATAGTAACATAGTACTTGCGTAGTTATGACCTAATCACTACTGTAATATAGTAATGTGATATATGCCTTTTAGCAGACAAGTTTATCCATAGCAACACTCAATGATTGAATGCAGGTTTTGTATATAGGGTCCCAGTGGGAATCGAAATATGTTCTTAGGGCATTTCTGCTTTATTGGGATAGAGACAGTAGAGATTGACAGGAAGGATGGGAGAGAGAGAGGAGGGATGAAATGCAGGATATGTCGAGGGTCGGAATGGAACCAGGAACCTTGTGGTTATGTGGTCTGCACATTAGTGTGGTACGCCACGAAGCCCCCCGATCCCACAGTCTAAGCAGAACAAGCGGCATGCTAACATCAACTCATCCACACAGGACTATTTGTGACTCATTGAAACAAGCACTGTGTTGTAACATTTGTTACCAGGTACTTTCAAATTGTACCTGCATGAAGAGGTAGTTGATGCAGTCATGTGATGGTTCATAAACTTGTTTGAGCAGTGTCTATAAAACCTCAACCTTGTACCTGTTAAGTGGATACCTGCTGCTCAGCTGACTGTTACACAACTGGAGATGTTTTGGATGACTATTTTAAAATGTGTGTCATTACTCAGATAAAAAGATAATGTGTTGTCTGTTGCGTGTGCGTGTGCGTGTGCACCTGTGGTTCGTAGGAAGGAGAGAACAACGATAAGTTCTTCACACACCCACGGAACCCCAAGGCCTTGGCAGCTTACCTGTTTGCCCACAACCACCTGTTCTACATGATGGAGCTCCTAACAAGCCTGCTGCTGATGGTGCTGTCTCTGTGTGAGGCTCCTGCTGTGCCATCACTACGCCTAGATGTCTACGTACGTACACACACACACACACACACACACACACACACACACACACACACACACACACACACACACACACAGATAAAGTTCCTAGAGGTTTGAAGGTGTGTGTGTGTGTGTTCTCTGCAGGTCCATGCCACTCTGGAGCTGCTGGCGTTGGTCATGGTGGCGTTTGAACTGTGTATGAAGGTGCGCTGGCTCGGTTTCCACACCTTCATACGACACAAGAGGACCATGGTGAAGGTAAACACACACACACACACACACACACACACTCACTCACACACACACACACTCACTCACTCACTCACTCACTCACTCACTCACTCACTCACTCACTCACTCACTCACTCACTCACTCACTCCCTCCCTCCCTCCCTCCCTCCCTCCCTCCCTCACTCACTCACTCACTCACTCACTCACTCACTCACTCACTCACTCACTCACTCACTCACTCACTCACTCACTCACTCACTCACTCACTCACTCACTCACTCACTCACTAGTAGAAGTCTGCTGTAGTTTCACCATCTCACTTGACTGGAAGCAGGTTCTCTACTGTTCTAAATGCTCTCTCCTCTGTGTGTGTGTGTGTGTGTGCGTGCGTAGACGTGTGTGTTGCTGCTTCAATTTGTGGAGGCGATTGTGGTTCTGATCCGGCAGACGTCTCACCTGCGGGTGACCAGGGCTCTCAGACCTATATTCCTGGTAGACTGCAGATACTGTGGTGCTGTTCGCAGGTACACACACACACACCCACACACACCCACACACACACACAGACACCCACACACACACACACACACACACCCACACACACACACACACACACCCACACACACAGACACACACACACACACACACACCCACACACACACACACACACACACAAACATCGGATAGCCAGAACCTCATGTCATTGTCGGATTGTTCCTCTCCTCCAATCAGGAACCTACGTCAGATCTTCCAGTCCCTCCCCCCCTTCATCGACATTCTTTTGCTGCTACTCTTCTTCATGGTCATCTTTGCTATCCTGGGTGAGACACACACACACACACACACACACACACACACACACACACACATCACATGCTCAGTTAGCCTTAGAGGGAGATACCCCCCCCCCCAGAAATGTTTTGTTGTTAAGTACGTTATGTGAAACGTTATGTGAAACGTTATGTGAAACAATATTATATCTTCTAATATGGGTTGTCTTCCTACAGGCTTCTGTCTGTTCTCCCCAAACACTTCTGACCCGGTAAGTGGCTCAGACAGCCTGACTGACATTAACTGGATTTGGTGTGTATCACTATTGGCTGCTCTGGTGCTAACTGGGTGGTCTATTCTAGTGCTCTATTTCTCTTCTGGGTGGTCTGGTGGTCTGGTGGTCTTCTGGTCTTCTGACGTTTGTTCTGTCTGTTTTTCTCTCAGTACTTTAACACCCTGGAGAACAGCATCGTCAGTCTGTTTGTGCTCCTGACCACAGCAAAGTACGAACACACCACTGACACACCTTTACACACACACACACACACACACACACACACACACACACACACACCTCAACCAACCTAAACACACCTTTACACACACACACACACACACACACACACACACACACACACACACACACACACACACACACACACCTCAACCAACCTAAACACACCTTTACACACACACACACACACACACACACACACACACACACCTCCTCACTCTGTCTAGTTTCCATTAGCTGTTGAGATGAAGAGTGTGTTTTGTTTTTGGTAGTTTCCCTGACGTGATGATGCCGGCGTACTCCAGGAACCGGTGGTCCTGTGTCTTCTTCATCGTTTACCTCTCTATAGAGCTCTACTTCATCATGAACCTGGTACACACACACACACACACACACACACACACTCTCTGACTGTAGGATGGGATTGTCCAGTCATGAAACCTTTGGGACTGATGTGTGAAATGTTGTTGCCACCTCTTGTCCTGTGACGTCCCTGCAGCTCCTGGCGGTGGTGTTTGACACGTTTAACGGTGTAGAGAAGATGAAGTTTAAATCTCTGCTGCTTCATAAACGCTCTGCTATCGACCACGCCTTCCAACTACTCGTCAGCCGACAGGTACACACACACACACACACACACACACACACACACTTCCACTCCCACTCCCTGCAGTATGGATTGTGGTGTCGTTGTCTCCCCAGAGGCCGATGGGTGTGTCTCTGAAGCAGTTTGATGGCCTTATGCGTTTCTACAGACCTCGTATGTCCGCTAGAGACCGTTTCCTCACTTACAAAGCCCTTAACACCGCAGGGGACCCTATGCTCAGGTAACGCACGCACGCACGCTTTGGGGACCAATCCAGCAGTTATCTGTGTACACACAGTCTAAGTCTTAACGTAGTCAGATCTGTTCTTCTCTTGCAGTCTGGAGGACTTCTATAAGTTCTATGAGGTCATCGGCCTGAAATGGAAGGTAAGCTTCCTTTATGTCCATCTTTCCTGCGTGTATGTACTATAACCATAGTCTATAGTCTATACCCTCAGTGTGGATGTACTATAACCATAGTCTATGGTGTATACCCTCAGTGTGGATGTACTATAACCATAGTCTATAGTCTATACCCTCACTGTGGATGTGTGTGTTGCAGGCACGGCGGAGTGGGGAACACTGGTTTGATGATCTTCCACACACCACCTTCCTCATCTTCAAAGGCAAGTTGTCATATTGGTTTTTATTCCACTGTTCTCCTGTTCCTCCTCTGCTGAGCCTCTGATCCCTCCGCTCATCTTCCTAACAGGCATCAACCTGCTGGTGAAGTCCAAGGCCTTTCAGTACTCCATGTGTGAGTGGTTTCATCCTTCCATGGTGGTTCAGAGACGCTTTGTGGTGGTCCTCATTCAGGATGTAGGAAGCCCTCAACCTCCTCTCTTCTCCCTGCAGATGTTGTGGTTGCTGTCAATGGTGTATGGATCCTAGTAGAGACCTACATGCTGAACAGTAAGACCCTCTTAGTCACACACACACACACTCTGTTATTATGTATATTTCATCCCTAACCCTTGCCCCCCCCCCCCCCCCCCCCCCCCCCAGGTGGATTCTCCTGGTCCAGATTCGTCCCTGGAGTTACATTGTCTTCCTCACTAGTAAGTACACACACACACACACACACACACACACACACACACACACACACACAGAGTTAAATGGTTATCTCAAGGACGCAAAGCAGCTGAAATAGCTTCTCTCTCTCTGTCTCTCTCTCTCTCTGTCTCTCTCTCTCTCTGTCTCTCTCTCTCTCTCTGTCTCTCTCTCTGTCTCTCTCTCTCTCTGTCTCTTCTCTCTCTCTGTCTCTCTCTGTCTCTCTCTCTGTCTCTCTCTCTGTCTCTCTCTCTCTCTCTGTCTCTCTCTGTCTCTCTCTCTCTCTCTCTCTCTGTCTCTCTCTGTCTCTCTCTCTCCTCTCTCTGTCTCTCTCTCTCTCTCTGTCTCTCTCTCTGTCTCTCTCTCTCTCTGTCTCTCTCTCTCTCTGTCTCTCTCTGTCTCTCTCTCTGTCTCTCTCTCTCTCTCTCTCTCTGTCTCTCTCTGTCTCTCTCTCTCTCTCTCTCTCTGTCTCTCTCTGTCTCTCTCTCTCTCTCTGTCTCTCTCTCTCTCTCTCTCTCTCTGTCTCTCTCTGTCTCTCTCTCTCTCTCTCTCTCTGTCTCTCTCTCTCTCTCTCTCTCTCTGTCTCTCTCTCTCTCTCTCTCTCTGTCTCTCTCTCTCTCTCTCTCTCTCTCTCTCTCTGTCTCTCTCTCTGTCTCTCTCTCTAGTCTATGGTGTGGAGGTATTGCTGAAGATCACAGGCTTTGGGCCGATGGCCTACTTCAGCTCTGGCTGGAACCTGTAAGTACTGACCCCAGCCCTTCCCATGGCCTCTTCTCAAGGAACATACATAAGGAGCTCTACCTGTGAATGACTGCAGTGTCATTCATGTCTCTGTGTTCGTCTGAGCAGGTTTGACTTCTCAGTGACAGTGTTTGCCTTTCTGGGATTGATTGCCCTGGCCTTCGACATGGAACCTTTCTACTTCATTGTGGTGCTCAGACCGCTGCAGCTGCTAAGGTTGGTCAGAATGGAAGAACACTGTCTGTGAGGGTCAGAATGGAAGAACACTGTCTGTGAGGGTCAGAATGGAAGAACACTGTCTGTGAGGGCTCTTCTTGACGTGTGTATGTAGAAGTGTTGGTGTGTGTTGTTTGTATATATTCATATGCATGTGGAGCACCATTATCTCTAAATATGCATCCTCTCTCTCTGTCTCTCTCTCTCTCTCTCTCTCTCTCTCTCTGTCTCTCTCTCCCTCTCTCTCTCTCCCTCTCTCTCTCTCTCTCTCTGTCTCCCTCTCCCTGTCTGTCTCCCTGTCTCTCTCTCTCTCTCTCTCTCTCTCTCTCTGTCTCTCTCTCCCTCTCTCTCTCTCCCTCTCTCTCTGTCTCTCTCTCCCTCTCTCTCTCTCTCCCTCTCTCTCTCTCCCTCCCTGTCTCCCTCTCTCTCTGTCTCTCTCTCTCCCTGTCTCCCTCTTTCTCTCTGTTTCTCTCTCTGTCTGTCTCTCTCTCTCTCTGTCTCCCTCTCTCTCTCTCTCTCAGGTTGTTTAAGATAAAGCAGAGATATCGTAACGTGTTAGACACCATGTTTGAGCTCTTCCCCAGGATGGCCAGGTAACACCTATCCCTGACCCCTGACCCTACACCACACCTACGCTCTGTTGATCATCTTCCAATCATCTTGTGTGTCTTTAGGAATGACTGAGTGTGTGTGTGTGTGTGTGTGTGTGTTTGCAGTCTCGGGCTGACGTTGATCATCTTCTACTACTCCTTTGCTATCGTGGGGATGGAGTTCTTCGCTGATGTCATCTTCCCCAACTGCTGCAAGTGAGTCTGTCCACACGTCACAAAGCCTTTGGTATTTGGCCTGTGAATAACAAAAACAAAAAACACAATCGTCACTGTCCAACTGTCTCACTTATCTGTACTATGTCACTTATTGTCTTGTCCTTATTTCATTGCACTACTGCGTATTTGTATTATTTGTATTTTGTATGCTGCATTGTCATGGAACCGAGCCAAAGAATGTTCCTCCTGCACTCCTGTTTGAGACGTAACAATAAACTTGAAAACTTGAAACTGTGTATCCCCACCGCTGACCTCCCTCTGACCCCCAGCACCAGCACGGTGGCAGACTCCTACAGACAGCTCAACGTGACGGTGGGGAACCGGACGGTGCTGGAGGAAGGATACTACTATCTCAACAACTTCAACAACATCCTCAGCAGCTTTGGTAAGACCCCGGACCACCACACCTGAGTCAAACACAGGAAACCGGATTTAAATGCTGCTTTATCCAGCAAGCAAACAATAACAACCACGATATGGAATAAGAGCAACAAAACCTGTACATGTGCATAACTGAAACATTCTCCTACTATTCTCTCTCTCTCCCCCCCCCCCCCCTCTCTCTCTCTCTCTCTCCCCCTGTGTAGTGACCTTGTTTGAGCTGACTGTGGTTAACAACTGGTACATCACCATGGTAAATCATGTCATCTAGTGTACATACAGATATACTCCCTGCCACGCATGTCCAACCTTGTTACTGGTGTCTGGTTGGATGACTGCTATCCCCTCCCTCACAGGAAGGAGTGACTTCCATGACAACCCACTGGAGCCGTCTGTACTTCATGACCTTCTACATCGTTACCATGGTGAGGTGTGTGTGTGTGTGTGAGAGAGAGGGAGTGAGAGTGAGAGAGGGAGTGAGAGGTGTGTGCGTGTGCGTGTGCGTGTGCGTGTGCATACATAACCTAGTTTGTCTCTGTCCCTCCAGGTTGTGATGACCATCATCGTGGCGTTCATCCTGGATGCCTTTGTGTTTCGTATGAACTACAGCCGCAAGAACAGAGAACCAGTCGAGGACCCTGAGGGTAGGACGGACGGACAGACTGACTGGTCCTCTGACTGACTGGTCCTCTGACTGACTGGTCCTCTGACTGGCTGGCTGGCTGGCTGGCTGACTGACTGACTGGTCCTCTGACTGACTGGTCCTCTGACTGGCTGGCTGGCTGGCTGGCTGACTGACTGGTCCTCTGACTGGCTGACGGGCGGGCGGGCGGGCTGACTGACTGGTCCTCTGACTGACTGGTCCTCTGACTGGCTGGCTGGCTGGCTGGCTGACTGACTGGTCCTCTGACTGACTGACGGGCGGGCGGGCTGACTGACTGGTCCTCTGACTGGCTGGTCCTCTGACTGGCTGACGGGCGGGCGGGCTGACTGACTGGTCCTCTGACTGGCTGACGGGCGGGCGGGCTGACTGACTGACTGACTGACTGACTGACTGACTGACTGACTGACTGTGTAACAATGCAACATTGCTTAGCCTGTGTTTAAGGCATAGGTAAGTGTCAGAGTCTAAGGCGTGTGTGTGTGTGTGTGTGTGTGTGTGTGTGTGTGTGTGTGTGTGTGTGTATAGATGAGAACGGTATCGTGTTTGAAGCAGAGGTGAGTCGAGACGAAGCTTTGGCCACTCTGGAGCTGTATAAGCAGACCTGCCCTGGACTCTCCTCCCTCAACTCTATACAAGGAGTATTACTGGCCATGGACAGGAGTGGGGTGAGACCACACACACACACACACACACACACACACACACATTGCACTGCCTCAGCGCTTTACAGAGGGCTCAAAATCTGTTCTCTGAACTGGTCAAAAATAGTACATCTTTATCAAGTCACTGAAAGAGAAACACACTAAAATATCCTGTGTGTGCTGCAGCATTCATCCTTAGTGTACCTGGGTCGAAGGTCAAGGACCAAGAGTGATCTCAGCATGAAGATGTACGAGGAGGAGATCCAGGTGAGGCTCTGTTTCCATGGCAATAGGAACCATGACCGACATGGTCACGGTGAGGGTGTCTGAGGTGGAAAACGTGTTTTATTTGTGTGTGTTTGTTTGTTTGTAGGAGTGGTATGCAGAGTACTCCAGGGAGAACCTGCCCCAGTCAGACCAAAGCTTGGAGAGAGCGCTGGACAGCCCAGCCCCATCTAACCCCCCCCCAGAACCCCAACTCAACTCACAGCCAGGACCTCACTACATCAACTAACACACACACACACACACATCTGACAGGAGCCATCATGGTACAAACACAAAGAAGCCCAAATCACTCCATCTCTCTCCCCCAGTCCTCACCTCCCTCCCCCCACCATCTCTGCCATGTGGCCTTGTGGGTAAGGACTGAGGGGAGGGGGAGAGCAGGGACCACAGACTCACGCCTGCCTAGAGGGCTCACCTCAGACAGACAGACATTGCTGCTTAAGAGGCTGGATCCTGGAGCCCCCTACCCTGCCCTGCCCCGCCTCGCCCCCGGCGTATACTAAGGTATTTTGAGGCAGTGTGTTGGGACATCATGTTGATCATGTTCTCTCTTTTCTTACCTGATGCCCTGGTTTAACGGCTGATCTCAGTATAACCCCCCCACACACACACTCCCCTCAGCCCCCCCCCCAGATCCAGCCCTGTAACCCCCCAGCTACAGTATATCTCCTAACCAGTGTCTCAACAGACTGAAGAGAAGAAGACTTTACTTTTATAACTTGTTATTCTGTAAATGTATTATAATGTATTTGGTGTATTAAATAAGGAATCATTTTAATAAACTGTTCCCTTTGTCAAGTGCATGTTTGTACCGGTGCTGGAGTTGAGAAGTGAAAAGGTTGCCGACTAGGTTGAAGTGCTCAGTGTGTTGACCACCGTGCTCAGTGAGGTTCAGTGTGTTGACCACCGTGCTCAGAGAGGTTCAGTGTGTTGACCACCGTGCTCAGTGAGGTTCAGTGTGTTGACCACCGTGCTCAGTGAGGTTCAGTGTGTTGACCACCGTGCTCAGAGAGGTTCAGTGTGTTGACCACCGTGCTCAGAGAGGTTCAGTGTGTTGACCACCGTGCTCAGAGAGGTTCAGTGTGTTGACCACCGTGCTCAGTGAGGTTCAGTGTGTTGACCACCGTGCTCAGTGAGGTTCAGTGAACCAGAGGGTTCCGCTCTATTTTCAGCCGGTGCAAAACGGAGGCGAATCGACAATTTGTGTCGGCTGTGAAAGTTGAAATGAGCACAGTGCTGGAGCGTCGTCATGACGATGAGCAGGTGACCTGCCATCAGTTGCGCTGAAAAATTCTGGCCTTGAAAATAGCAATAATATTTCAGACACACTCCAGAGGTTTTCACACCGTTAACCCATACACTGCATCATTTCCACATACATTTTATGGATATCTTTCAATAACATTTATTTACACACTCATGACAGCCTTGACAAATGTCCCACATTAATCATCACCAGACAGATCAGTGAGTCCCTCTAAGCAAGCAGAGGGAACTAGGAACCCAGTTTACAACACTGTGTTGACATTAATATTGACTTACATTGATTGTTACAAACATACCCCTCTCCACCACGGCCATGACCATATTGTCATTGATTTAAATTACAGCAATACCAGTGTTTAGTGAACTAACCAGGAAAAACTCCTGGCCCCTAGTCACAGTGCTACTGCAGCTGCAGTCAGATGTGCAAACAGATGCTCAGTAACGGCACAATGTGATTGGCTACAGCTGTCCCTGAGGTGGCTCCTCTCCCTGTGTCTTAAATGACACTATTCCCGACTAGTGACCCAATCCCTACGCCCCATACAGGACACTACAGCCAGGTCAACAGAGGCGCATATGGGGAAGAGGGTTCTGGTCCAAAGTACGTGTGTATGTGAGGGATGACAGGAGGTTCTTCCTCACTCCCTCAGCGCTCCAGGGTTTCAGTGAATCTCGCCGAACTCTGTGAGCAGCGCGATCAGGAGGAAGATGGCGTAGAAGACCATGAGGAAGATCCCGTTAGCCCGACCCATGCGGAACCCGCGCAGAGGAACGATGACAAAGGACAGAACCAGAGACAGACCAAGAGAACCTGCTAGAATCCAGGGCAACAAACCCTCTGGCTCCAACTAGGGGAGGGGGAGAGAGGGTGGGTGAGGTGACAGTCACAACAATGATTTGACATCTTACAGCAGTTGATTCATGAAAAGATGTCAGCGCTTGGCACTGAACAAGGCAACATCCCATCCCATAATCCTTGGCTCAAACAGGCATGCGCCTCCTGAATGTGTGGCCTCGAAGGTTCTGTACACGACCTGTATCACCTTGTAGGTAAGGAGAGGAGTGGAGGTACTAGTGGAGGGTACTAGTGGAGGGTACTGGTACTGTACCTGTACGACAGACTGGTTGTTATACATCTGCAGCAGACAGCCCACGCCTACACCAAACAACATGTCTGAGAGGAACAGTCAAGGACAGCCATATACCTTTGTACATCACGCACACACACACACACACACACACACACACACACACAAAAGGATACTGAAGATGATGCCACCAAAGCAGGCAGATATGGCCATCCTTGGGTAACCCTGTCTCGCAATAGTGATGTCAGAGAAACAGTCTGAAAGAACAACACAGACTCAGCACTACTGTGGCAGCGGGTTTCCTGAGGTGTGTGTGTGTGTGTGTGTGTGTGTGTGTGTGTGTGTCTCACCCCCGATGCTGTTCCCCCAGGCCAGTAGGGTCAGTCCCAGTACAGTGTTGCTGAGACTCAGGACGACACCAAGCATGTGCAGAAGACTGACCACCTCAGAGGCTGCAGCACTGATCACAATGGCACTCACCACAAACCCTAACAACGAGAACAACTACACACACACACACATTATATACACACACCACAAACCCTAACAACGAAAACAACTACACACACACACATTATACACACACACACACCACAAACCCTAACAACGAGAACAACTACACACACACACACATTATATACACACACCACAAACCCTAACAACGAAAACAACTACACACACACACACACATTATATACACACACCACAAACCCTAACAACGAAAACAACTAAACACACACACATTATACACACACACACCATAAAACAGATCAAATAACTAGAGTGAAGTACACATGCTCACATACATACAATATGACTACACACACACCCAGTGCACAGAGGGAGGCACCAGAACACACACACACACACACACACACACACACACACACACACACACACACACACACACACACACACACACACACTTACTGAATGGTAGCATGGGGGTCTGTCGTTGCTGGTAGTACAGAATACGATGGCGGACAGGAAGAGGCCCAGCAGGAGAGTCAACAGCCAGACTGGAACCTCCCCTTGGACCAGGTACACACCGTCTAGAGAGGAGAGGAGGGGAGGAGGGGAGGGGAGATGGGGGAGGAGGGGAGGGGAGGAGGGGAGGGGAGATGGGGGAGGAGGAGAGAGAGAGATGTGGGAGGAGGGGAGAGAGAGATGGAGGAGGAGGGGAGAGAGAGATGGAGGAGGAGGGGGTAGATGTGGGAGGAGGTGGGAGAGAGATGGGGGAATTAAGAACTTTATTGCCCCTAAAAAAGCCTTCAGGTGTCTTTGGTATGATTATGACTGGCAAAACCATCAAGGGATTCCACAGCTGAGAACACAAACACACACTCTCTCTCTCTCTCTCTCTCTCTCTCTCTCTCTCTCTCCCTGTCTCTCCCTCCCTCCCTCTCTCTCGCCCTCCGTCCCTCCCTCCCAGGCTGACTTACACACTCCAGACTGGAAGGTGAGCACACACACCAGCGGGGCGGTGACCAGGTGGAGGCAGTTTAAGGGTCGGCTCCAGTTCCTGTCTTCTTTATCCGGGTCGACTACAGGGACCGTCAGCAGCAGCAGCACCTCCAGCGGCACCTGGTGGACAGACGACACAACTGCAGCTCAGTGACACTGACGGCACCAATAAGGACAACAATCTGGTTACACTTCCCGTGTTACACACACACACACACACACACACACACACACACACACAGACAGACACACAGACAGACAGACAGACACAGACACACACACACACACAGACACACACCTTTAGTACTTTGAGGATTCTCCAGGCCCGAGACTTCCTCCTCCATTTCCTGTTATCCACTGGGTTGAGAGAGCTCAGCAGGATCTGACTGGTCGACTCAGAGTAGGGCAGGAGGGGCCTGTATTCAGCCTCTACAACACACACACACACACACACACACACACACACACACACACACACACACACACAATTATATACGTGTGTGAATAGCATACTTCAGTCATGTATAAACTACTATAGTGTGGCTGGTGTCTCACCGTACTCCTGGATGCTGTTGTTGGTTAAACAGGGAACTTCATCATCTGAGTCAGAGGACTGGAACTCTGCCAGGGGAAGACATGTCATTATGCGTGCAGTTAGACTGTCACCTAATCTGTGTGTGTGTGTCTGTGTATGTGTGTGTGTGTGTGTGTGTGTGTGTGTGTGTGTCACCTGGTACGTGCGTTGAGCTCTGGATGGCTGCTGTCGCTGAGTGTTTCTGACGGTTGTAGATGTACGCGCTCACAATGACGGTCAACACATATACCACATACAGGCCCAGGTACCCTACACACACACACACACACACACACACACACACACACACACACACACACACACACACACACACACACACACAGAGACCATTACCATTTCACCACCTCCTGCCTAGTGTAAAAATGGATGGATGAGCCTAGTGACAATCCTTGGATAATGTAGATGAACATGATTCTGACAACATTACCATTCTGACAACATTACCATTCTGACAACATTACCAACACAACATAAGTCAGGTTAGAGGGTAGAAGGTGTGTACCCAGTGCTTCTCCCAGTGATATCGTTCCTCTGTACAGGATGAGAAAGGTCCAGAACACGGCTACCATGTAGAAGATCACATCACGCAGGAAGGGCCGGGAGGCAACAGTAAAGGGCTTGACCAATGACACACTCCCAGCCACTACCGTGGTTACGAAGATACCGGCACCTACAGAGGGAGGGATGGACGGAGAGAGAGAGAGGGAGGGAGGGATGGACGGAGAGAGAGAGAGGGAGGGAGGGAGGGATGGACGGAGAGAGAGAGAGAGAGAGGGAGGGAGGGATGGACGGAGAGAGAGAGAGAGAGAGGGAGGGAGGGATGGACGGAGAGAGAGAGAGGGAGGGAGGGAGGGATGGACGGAGAGGCAGGGAGGAGGAGGGATAAAAAGGAGAGGGAGAGAGAGAGAGAGAGAGAGGGAGGGAGGGAGAGAGGGGGATGGATTTCAGTCATTTGAGGACGAGGGGAAACTAGGGTGCAACTCAATAATCTAAAGAAGTGTGTGTGTGTGTGTGTGTGTGTGTGTGTGTGTGAACCAGTGCTCTTACCGAACAGTGCCCCTATGGCCAGACCAGCAGTGTGTGGGCGGGAAAAAGCCACCATGGCACTGAAGACATCTGGAGCTCCATTTCCAAATGCCAGAAACGTCACACCCTCAACACACACCAGTCAAGGAAAACACACACACACACACACACACACACACACACACACACACACCAGTCAAGGAAAACACACACACACACACACACACACACAAGTCAGGGAAAACACACACACACAAGTCAGGAATTAAGTGCGAGTGTGTATGTGTGTTAAAAGGATACGGCCACGTTGTGTGAGAGTCGAAGGGAGGAGGAGATGGCGGAGAGGTTGGGACAAAAACTGAGAGAAACACACACAGAAACACCCTCACTAATCAATAACCAACATTCCTACACTCTCTCACTCTCACTCTCTCTCTCTCTGAGTGAAACCACACACCAAATTCCCTGAGATCATGTGATATGATAAGCCTCCATGTGACCAGTGAGCTGACAGACTCAGCACTTTGAAAACACATTAAACTGAGACTGCTGCAGTCTGTCAGATAGAGCAGACACACACTCCCTCTGTCAGATAGAGCAGACACACACTCCCTCTGTCAGATAGAGCAGACACACACTCCCTCTGTCAGATAGAGCAGACACACTCCCTCTGTCAGATAGAGCAGACACACACTCCCTCTGTCAGATAGAGCAGACACACACTCCCTCTGTCAGATAGAGCAGACACACACTCCCTCTGTCAGATAGAGCAGACACACACTCCCTCTGTCAGATAGAGCAGACACACACTCCCTCTGTCAGATAGAGCAGACACACACTCCCTCTGTCAGATAGAGCAGACACACACTCCCTCTGTCAGATAGAGCAGACACACACTCCCTCTGTCAGATAGAGCAGACACACACTCCCTCTGTCAGATAGAGCAGACACACACTCCCTCTGTCAGATAGAGCAGACACACACTCCCTCTGTCAGATAGAGCAGACACACACTCCCTCTGTCAGCAGGCGGGAAGCCACCAGCAGGCAGTAAAGCCACAGCATGACAATGACTTCTTGTACAATCATAAATGAAACAGCAGCAATACCAGGAGATCCTGAGACTTACAACTTAGATGCAGTGATTCCCAGAACCATGAACAAGAAGAACAGCCAGAGAACCTACAGAGAGAGAGAGAGAGAAATTCACTTTTTGTCTTTCTGATGAGATTGACCATACGACTCAGCAAATGCATCCTGTTCACTTGGAGCTGAGGGGAAGTGGTGTGTTCCTTCTTTCAGGGCACGTTCTCTGACCAACCCCCCTCACCAGACACTTCCTGCTTCATTGACCCGGTGGGTGAGAGCACGTGCCTACACACACACACACACACACACACACACACACACACACACACACACACACACACACACACACACACACACACACACACACACACACACACACACACACACACACACACACACAGAGATCAGGGTCTTGAACCTGAGCTGCATAGTAGACAGAAGGCGGTAGACAGACTGCGGGCGCACGCACACACCAGTCAGGGAAAACACACACACACACACACGCACACGCACACGCACACTTACACAGAGTGTGACAGTGAGGGGTGTGAGGTTGGGGGGCAGCAGGCAGAAGGCCAGGCGGAGGTAGTTGATGAAGCTGTTCTCCAGGTCGCAGTCCGGCGTGTTCTTTACAAATGCACAGCGGTCAGCCGCACTGAGGTTCATCACCATGTCACACTGAGGAAAACAAACACACACACACACACACACACACACAATGATAGAGTGGCAAGATTAAAGAGGGCTTCCTCTCCTTCGTCTGTAACACAGGTGCAATATAGATCCTTACTAGATATTCTGCTTTCATTTATGTTCTCTCACATCTGCTTTCATGTCCTATTTGCTCATATCTGTGCAGATGAAGGAAGGGGAAGAAGAGGAGGCCACTTTAAGGACCATTCACCCTATCCACCAATGTCTCCATGGGCACCAAGATTTACATAACGGCAGTTCAAGCATAACCCAACTACACTCATATGAGAGCAGGAAAAACAAGACTGATCAGGAGTTGGGGAAGGTAACCTGATCCGAGATCAGTGCCTGGAAACTTCAGACCTGTCAGCAGTGTTGTGCAACATCGAACATAGCAAATGATTAAATCAACAACATGTTGCCTGTTGACGACTGTTATAGTAGGCAACACTGTACGGCGTGCACCTGCTGGGGAAATGAATTAGGGAAATGCACACTTCGTAAATCCAATTAGTTATCTCACTAACCTCATCTGTATTACCCTGGAACAGCATTTCGGAGCGCGTCGCTTCAGACGAGGTCCAGTTGGGTAGAATAAACGACCTGAGCTGCGTCTGAGACATGGCGACATTCACATCACCACAATCCACACATATCAGCATTCACTCCGACCAGGAAATGAGTCCATTCCGATCCTTTTTTCCCGGGACATACAGCAGTATGTAGGTAGGTCAGATCTCCCTGCGGTTTAAACCTTTATATCAGTGGTTGACTAAAACACCATTTTTCTACAATAACTCGTCAACGACCCTGACAGCGCGTATTCTTTATCTACTGTACATTCCGCGCAACCGAGGAGGTAGATGTGCCGCTGGGGGAGTCTCTGATGCTGATGTTATTCTATATCTGATAGTCGTAGTTGAACATTATGTACAAACCAGAAAACAACCCCAACTTGCGGACTCTCCTGAAACGTCACACACGCTGCCTCCTTTAAGTGACGTTGCAACACTTCTGGATTTCAGTCCCTCCCTGCTTTGGAAATACGTTCACAATATCAAACTTCATCTAGTGGCCACTAGTGTTGCACAAAAGTATCACGATCCCCTGCTTTGAAAACGGTTCTATACTATCATATCGTTTAAGAATGGAAATCGTGGTACCGCAGCTGGTGTCGGTATTAAAGTCAACATGTTGGTATCTTGACAAAACTAGTGGCCACAGTGAACTGCTCCTATTAGTATTGCACTGGCTAAAGTATACACACAGACACAGACACAGACACAGACACAGACACAGACACAGACACAGACACAGACACAGACACACACACAGCAAGATAAACAATGTACAAACAATTTTAATATAAATGGCACGAACAAACTGACTGCATGTGTGAGTTATCAAAATGATTTTGTACATGAAGAACTCACAAAGATAACAGGCGATTATCATAAACATGTTACATGACATTATATTCCACACATGCCTGCCGTCCTCCACCCAAGATACAGAATCACCCCTCTGAGCCACATGTCTTACCAAGCCAGGAGGGCAAAGGAAGGCATCAGTCTGAGCCACATGTCTTACCAAGCCAGGAGGGCAAAGGAAGGCATCAGTCTGCAACGGTCTAAATGTTGTGAATAACCCCCAGGGCTACGAGACACGGGCAACAGTGTCAGATTGGAGGGCAACAACATATAGTGCAGCAGGGACCACTCGACAAGCCCCTCCTTCCCCCCTCAGCTCTCAACCTCTGGTGATCCATCCACGCTGTGATTGGCTCTCCCTCCTACGCTCAGTCTCTGATTGGCTTATCGTACACCAGGGCAGCATCAAGTGGTGGAGTCTCTGGGTCGTACCAGCCTCGGGCCTCCCTGCCGATCACCGGACACAAGTCCTGCTCACACCACCTACAGCGCGCGCACGCACACACACACATACACACACACATACAGACACACGTTTCAAAGACGCATATGAACATACCTATGCTACTGCTCAGCTCACACAACCTGCAGCACATGCCAACACACCTACATCACTGAGGACTGATAGACAACGTGTGGGTCATCAGGGAAGCTTTTTAGTGTTTTAATCAAGCCTGTCTGTCCAGCAGCAGCAGCAGACACACTGTATGAGTGACTTTACCTGAGAGCTGCATAGGAGTCACTGTGAGACGCTCCATCCCATGAAGCATGGTCTATGAGCAGAGCACCTGAAACACACACACACACACACACACACACACACACACACACACACACACACACACACACACACACACACACACACACACAGTAACAATACTGCTCAGTGCAGGCTACTTGATGGTGATGGCGATGATGGTGAACTTTTTGTGTGTGTGTGTGTGTGTGTGTGTGTGTGTGTGTGTGTACAGTACCCATATAGATGCGTGCCAGGCTGTATGCCAGGTCTCTGGCTGCCAGCTCCAGGTACCCTGGTGGTCTGTTGGCTGCCGCCTGTACAAACTCCCCCAGACCAGAGAGGGCGCTGTCTACTGCTCTCACAGCTGGGGCCAGGGAGGGGACACTGGAGGCTGCTGCTAGCATGGACTGGGGGGGAAACAGACTTAAACATACTCACAGTGTAACAAGCTTCAAATATATGGTCTGACCCCCTCGGCCCCCCCCTGACCCCCTCGGTCTGACCCCCTCGGCCCCCCCCCTGACCTCTGTCTGACCCCCTCGGCCCCCCCTCGGTCCCCCTATGACCTCTGTCTGACCCCCTCGGCCCCCTCTGACCTCTGTCTGACCCCCTCGGCCCCCTCTGACCTCTGTCTGACCCCCCTCGGCCCCCTCTGACCTCTGTCTGACCCCCTCGGCCCCCCCTGACCTCTGTCTGACCCCCTCGGCCCCCCCTGACCTCTGCCTGACCCCCTCGGCCCCCTCTGACCTTGGTCTGAGTGAAGTAGGCTTGCAGGACCAGTCCTGAGCTTCGGCTCACACAGCGCAGAACATCCAGAGACAGTATGTTTGTAGTTCCTTCCCATATGCTCAACACCTGAGGGAGAGAGAGAGAGTTGGGAAAAGAATCAAATATGATTAGGGTTCTATATTCAGTAAAACTGGCCCCTGGCCCCTGGCTGGAGGCTGGGGGATGTGATGAATGTTGTCAAGGCCAGTTGTTAGACACAAGGGGGAGCCAAGTAAGACTCCTCAGCCAATCAGAATTATAACCTCTCATATCGTGACCTTTGCAAAGAAAGACTGAAATATGTCAGGTAACCTACCTGAGCATCCCTGAGTATTGAGGGTAACCCTGTGTCCTCGATGTAGCCCTGCCCACCAAAACTTTCCAGACCCTCTGAAACCACAGCAACTGCCTGAAACGGCAGAGGATGGTTCAGGGACATCAGTACAGCCCATTCATGTTTACCGGTGTAGTGTGTGTGTGTGTGTGTGTGTGTGGTGTGTGTGTGGTGTGTGTGGTGTGTGTGTGTGTGTGTGTGTGTGTACCTGTTTCCCTGTATAGAGTTTGGCCACAGGCGTAAGCAAGCGTAGTAGGTGTGTCTCCAGATCGGAGGCGTGGCCTGTTTCCTCTCTGCCAATCAGACGACACACTTCCATAACCAGTAGAAACGCCCCCCGCGTCTCCATCTGCGGGGGAGGGAGAGAAGCAGGATGCAGAAAATAAGGATTGGAAGGATGACCTCATCTTTTCCACATTTCTGTGTTGAGATGAAAGGTTTTAGGTCTCTAAGGTCAGCTGACCTCCATCCTGGCAAGGGTCTGCATGTGGAGGGGGTGGTCTCTCAGGAGCTTCCCAAAGGCAGAGCGCCGACCAGCGTAGTCACGAGCCAGCTGGACCACCCTGCAGGACGTTAACACACACACACACACACACACACACACACACTCACTCAGAGAACACACTCCTGACCCTCAGAACAACAGGAAGTAGGAGTGATGTCATACCTCCTCATGGCGGCGACTGCAGCCACACTGTTGTGGATCCGAGTCACGGTCAGCATGTTGGCGATGGAGGCCACGCCCCTCCCCTCATCTGACAGCTGCACAGAGACAGAGGAACGGGTATGAGGGGGGGCGGGGGGGGATGCGTGTCAGTATTAGTTTGGTAGAAGTGTCTGACTGACCCTGTGAGCAGGCAGCCCGTCCAGCAGGAGCTCAGCAGTGGGCATCTGTCTGGTACCCAGTTTGTCCTTCAGTCTCTGGACTTCGATGCCCTCCAACCTCCCCTCCTGGTCTCGCCTGACCTCCGCATAGAACAGAGACAAACCCCTACTGCCCTGAGGAGAGGCACACACACACACACACACACACACACACACACACACACATGAGTAGAAAGGTTCCATGTGTGAGTAGGGGTTGGAGAGAGAGAGAGAGAGGAGGTGAAGGAGGATGTGTTGTGAGGATGAACAGGGAGGGGTACCGGTGTGGTCGTTCCTTCTCTGTCTGAGACTCTGGCCAGCGTGAGGCTCATGTCTGCGTCTGTAGCAGAGGTGAACCACTTAAAGCCATGTAGTCTGTATGAACCATCACCCTGGGGCAAAGCCAACGTCTCTGTCCCACTGCCTAGAGGTACACGCACACGCACACGCACACACACACATACACACACACACACACACACACATAAAAGGCATGTTAGGATCTTGGTTTTTAAAATCACTATAGCAAAAATTCACTAACCTCTTCCCCAGCAGGGCTGAGTTGAGTGTCTGTGTGTGTGAGTTGAGTGTGTGAGTTGAGTGTGTGAGTTGAGTGTGTGTGAGTTGAGTGTGTGAGTTGAGTGTGTGTGTGTGTGAGTTGAGTGTGTGTGAGTTGAGTGTGTGTGTGTGTGTGAGTTGAGTGTGTGCTCACTGACCCACATCAGAGCCACCCCTCCGCTCAGTCATCCACTGTCCAGACGTCCAGAACTGCTCAGGGTCACGAGAGGTCAAACGGCTGAATGCCTCCGCTACCGGCCAGGACACACCTAGAGACTACACACACACACACACACACACACACACACACACACACACACACACACACACACAGAAAAGCAGTTGTATCACTATAATAGACACAACTCAAAGTACGTCTGTTGTGCGTTTGTCTCCTACTGAAACACACCTGGATGACCTTGGCGGCTCCGTCAGTCATGGCCAGAGGACAGGAGAACAGACCAGAGGACGGGGCGAACAGGTAGAGCTTACTCATCTGGTACACCCGACTGAAACAGGTAGAAACAGAAACAGGCAGAAACAGGTAGAGCTTAGTCATCTGGTACACACGACTGAAACACACATACAGGCATACAGACACACCAACAGTGAGAGAGGTTTACAGGATTGTGGCTCAGCTGGTAGAGCATGGCGCTAACAACGCTGAGGTTGTGGGTTCGATTCCCGCTGGGACCATATATACTGAAATGTATGAACTCACTGCAATGGAAGTCTCTTTGGATGAAATAAATGGGGTATATATGAGGTATCAGAACTACAGTCCTGGTCGACTCATCCTGTGATGTCAGATGTGTGTCGCCTCACCTCCATTCTCCATAGGCCCTCTCGTAGCCAATAGCAACCAGCCCTTCCTGTGCGGACAGGTCCTTCATGCGTCGCCAGGCGGGAGAGGTCACGATCTGGTCAACACGGCGACCCCAGGGGTCGAAGTGCACCAACCGGGGAGGCGTGACCTCACAGTCCCGACCCCACCCATCCACCTCACACACCAACCGCTCCCCGAACACACAGAGGTCTGAGAACACCGCCTGAGAACACACACACACACACACACACACACACACACACACACACACACACACACACACACACACACTCAGTGAAGCCACAGATTTAAAAACACAATCCCCTGTGTCCTTTAACCCCACTGGAGCTCCTGTTTCTGGGCAGGGCCCTAACCCTGACCCTTCACCCCAGTCCTCCTCACCTCCTTAGGCAGGTGTCTGCTCAGGTAACTTCTCAGCAGCGCATCCTCCAGGAATGGATTCTTCAGCACCGGCCTCTCTTGGAAAAACGCACCGATCCCGGCTCGTGAGAAAACAGGGTGTCCCTCTGCCTCCCAGTGATCGTCCTCCGGTGACCGGACGGCCCCCCGCTGGCCCCCGCCGTCTGACCAGCTGCGCCGGAGCGACCACAACAGTCCAGGGAACCCCCGGTGAATGTTCCCGGTGACCGGTCGGCTGAGGACAACCCGGTGAATGTTCCCGGTGACCGGTCGGCTGAGGACCACCCGGTGAATGTTCCCGGTGACCGGTCGGCTGAGGAACAGCCGGCTCACGGCGGGCATCGTTAACAGCTGACCTATAATATAATAATGATTGATATTGGTTAAAGGTAAAGTCACTCATTTCTGCCCGCCACCAACACCAATAAAAACAATAAAGCAAATGGCATTTTCTAACGCAAATACAGCATATCCAATCATTTCCATTGGATTAATAAACCAGCCTTTCTGTCTGATCTCGTTACATTATCTGACACCAGCAACCAGGGACAGGTCTTTTTATGCGGTAAATGAGAATGGCGACACTACGCTACATAATAATGTTGCAAATGGCCAATGTTTCAATGTGTCTCCAGAGGAAACCGTTGAGATCCATAAACATTACTGTTCACAAAATACACTTTACAGCCTTGTGGTCAAAACTAGGTGAAAGTTCAGCAGCCCTGCAGGCTGATCCAACACCACGGAGCTGCGTCCTTCTGTTTGTTGTCGCTCGTCTTCATGTTTAAGTTACTTTTAGTTGACATTGTTACTAAATAGCCGTCATTTTTACACCGCGAAGTGAATACTTGGAATACGCGTTTGCGAACCAGAAGCAAATAGCAAGAAAATCATGAACCTTAAACAACAAACTTGTAGTTTCTCGTCGGTCTTCCCCCCGATCCAGATGACTGACAGCTCCCTCACCAGGTCTCTGGCTCAGGCCTTCAAAATAAAAGCCCAAAACGTCTCGGGGTGTCAACAGATTCACCAGGACATACAGGACCAGTCATAAGTTTGGACACACCTTGCCAAGAGTGTGCAAAGCTGTCATCAAAGCAAAAGGTGGATACTTTGAAGAATCTAAAATATAAACCATATTCTGGTTTGTTTAATACTTTTTTGTTTACTACATAATTCCATATGTGTTCCTTCATAGTTTTGATGTCTTCAATATTAATCTACAAAATAAAGAAAAACCATTGAATGAGAAGGTGTGTCCAAACTTTTGACTGGTACTGTATACAATTGAAGTGCCCAGTCACATTATAAAAAAACTAAACAGTAATAATGATATTCAAGATATGGATATAATAGACATGTAGTAGAGTTGTCTGGGAACCTGTTTTTATTGTTGCTTCATATAGAGATTAGTCAAAAATACAGCATCTTTTGTTCCGATGAGAACGGCCAACATGACGTCCATCTTTTAATAAAACTTTCCATGACATGTTAAAAATGTCCGTTAGAAGAAACTTGGCCACTGATGCATCCTCTTTGATACTATGAACAAATCATTTTAAATAACTCAAAACAGAAAAGCCGGTTATTTGAAATCCAGACAATAACTTTGAGACCAAAATGAAAACAGTGAACAAGTGAACAGTCGAGTCAAGATGAAGTATTGGGGGAATAATCATACTGATAAAACGCAGTAAGTAGCTTAGTCTTGTGGGTGTTAAACACCTCCAATAGTTTGGTTGGTAAACCTGATAAGCTTTAGGGATGGGATGGGAATACTGGGATATAACCTATTCAAGACAGTTTTGTTCTACAGTCAATCAAGACTTGTTGGTTTAATACAGATTAGCATACATATCGGCTATATAAAAAGACTAAAATGAGACATGCGCTACACGCTAACGGGCTAGCTTCAGTGGGACCACCATAAAACCTGTACAAACCCAGAGAGGATGGAGACGCTAACTTAACAGAAACAGAAAGATAAAGATACTGCAGTTTTATAAAAACAAACCAAACGACAGAGGGCATCCTCAGATGAGGTCAGCCTGTATCAGCCACACCCTCTGCTCCACAAACATGGACGCCCTCACCATCAATCCCACATGAACAGAGGCACAGACCAACCAGAGTCTACAATAGGAGAGAGTGGAGAGCTGTCTTGTGAGTCAGGAACCGAGTGGAGGCTGCACTCTGTCTGTGTGTCTGTGTGTGTCTCTGTTCATCCTTCTCTCCTCCTCTCCTTTCTAATCTCCCTTGGTGAGCAAGTCTTCAATGTAAGCGTCCAGTTCATCATCTGTGTTTATGTCAATGTCCTGCAGGAGGGAAGGAGAGACGTTAGTATTCAGTGTATGACTGTACATGTATGTGTGTGTGTGTACGCACGTGTGAGAGAGACAGTGTGTGTATAACTACCTCCTGTACTTTCTGTAGCAGAGCTACAATGTTGGTTCGTAGTTTCTGTAGTTTCTCATCGGCCTCCCTCAGCTTAGTCTCCGCGCTGCTGCTCTTCTCCTCCACGGCTTTGGCCCTGGCGTCAGCTCTGCTCTGGTACGAGTTACAAAGTGACTGGAGACCCAACTCATACTGTTGGAAGTACTCCTTCTACAGGGACACGGGGACAGGATCAGATACAGACACAGTACTCACGCATGCCTCTCTTCCATTCGTGATAACCCATCTCTTCCTGTTTCCAACTCAGCTTTGTTTAACTTCTCCAGATCCGTTCCCTCTAACTTCACCTTCTTCAGCGTGCTTGTAGCCATCTACCTCACGATGTAAAGAAACCAAATGAAACTTAAACTGACCAAGTCGAATTATGAAAACATCCCAGGATTTTTCCATCTGGAGCCTCACCTCCATGACATGATGATTCGTCTGGAGAACTGACTGAAAAGCAGAGTCTGACCAGGCTTTCAGAACCTTGCAGATCAAAGCCTGGAGAGACCAGATTAGATCTCTGTAATTGAGGATTAGGGTAAGGGTTGTGGGGGTCAGGGGTCAGTCTTACCATGGGGAAGGCCACCAGCTCCTCTGCTGTCATACTGTTGACGTCATCTTTTGGGATCCGGAAATCAGGGGGAAAGAAATAACGGAGCAGTGTCCTGGAGAGAGAACATGCACACACACCATCACACAGCAGCGGTGACATCATATCCAAGGGACAGAGAAAAGACCAGCGATGACATCATTAGGTTACCTCATCATGGTGACCAGGCTGTCAGTCACCTCTCGGCTGGTTCCTGGTTGGGTGGTGTCAGGTTCCATGGGGGCGGTTCCTTTCTCTGTCTCCTGCTGTGTGTCAGGGGTCTGAGTGACGGGGGAGGGGGGCCGCATCAACCTCACCTCCTCACTGCCCTTAAACACCCTACAAACGCACACAGACGGGTAAGACAACAGACAGAATGCACACATATATATTTCTGTGTGTGTGTGTGTGTGCGTGTGTGTGTGTGTCCGTACCAGCGGTCCTTGGGGGTGGATCTGGGCACGTAGTCGAACTTCACCTTCCAGCGGACACTCTGCTTACTGGTCTCCACGGCAACCACTCGGCCTGTGTACCACTCCTTGCTCACACGCACCTCCACCAGCAGACCCTTATCTGCAGGAGGGAACACACAGCTTCATTACAGCCCAGGTCCCGCTGTCCCGCTGTCCCACTGTCTGTGTTCAGTCTGAGAGCAGTGGAACTCATCTCTCACCTTTCTGAGGATTCTTCAGAGCCTTTTCTGGGCCCTCCTCTCCATCACTATCAGACACCTGAAAGATGCACAACACAGTCCGTGAAAACGCAGTACATTAAAAACACTCACAACCCAGAATCCCACCAGAACCTATCCACTGGACAGTCAGTCAGCGTGTCCTGTCGGGCTGGTCCCGACACCGTTACATCTGTGCAGGAAACCCAAGGATGGAAATAGAAAAGAGACAGCAAACTCCAAAGTGAGAAGGAGAGGACGCATTCCATTTAGAGTCGAGACAATTCCATAAAGAGTAGACAGGAGAGTAGGACAGGACCCATTCCATTTAGAGTAGACAGGAGAGTAGGACAGGACCCATTCCATTTAGAGTGGAGTTAGGGGAGAAGGACAGGACCCATCACCTTTAGAGTTAAATTTGAGAAGACCTGTTTCATTTCAGGTCATTAAGGAGAGCTGGAGAGGACCCCTTCCATGTACAGCAGAGTTAGTAGAAGACAGGACCCATTCTATTTCCTAGTTGAGTTAGTTGAGAAGGAGAGGAGCCCTTGGTCTCGGCTGAAGGTGAGGGTTACAGTAGTGAATACCTTGGTCCTCAGCTGAAGGGTGGAAGGTGTGTGTGTGTACCTTGACTTTAGCCCCAGGCTGTGGGGTGGGGGTGAGTTTAGGGGTGGAGGAGGGCAACGCTCTGCTGGTTGGGGGTGGCGTCGCAGGGGTCGGCCGGGATGTTGCCATGGTTACGCTCCTCTTCTCAGGCTGGGGGAGCTTAGCACTGGGAGGGAGCTTGGCCACCTACAGGGTCAACAGCAGAGTGGGTCTGATTGCAGCTGCAGCCTCGCTGTTCCACTTCAACGCTGCATGAAGAAGACCTGCACCACGGGGCGCTGTGGAACTCTAGCCCTCTCTCCATTTGCTATCTCTGTTTGGGGACTTGAAAAAGCATATTTCTAGATAATTTCTAATAAACTCCCCTCCATGTCGCTCTGCTTTACTACTTGATAGAGGCCTGCTCACTTCTGACACGTGCGCAATGGACTGACGTGCTTCTACATCTCCTTTCTCAGTCGTTTTTGAAGGACCTCCACTTCTCCTCAGCCAAGGCAGCCTTCTTTTTCTTCCTCTAACTTTACTCCATCCTTTTTCCTTTTCATGTGCCCTCATTCACCTCCTCCCTCCTTAACGAGGTCTCTCCATCTTTTGGTCTGTCTATGCGTGCAAAGCAAGAGGTTCTTCTTGCTGGAACTGAACTGAAAAATGTGTTGAATTGACACAAAACAAAACAACACAGAACTGAGCCTGAATCTGCTGAGCAGCGACTTGACCCGGGTCTTAACAGAGAAAGATGGATGCTCATCAACACACTTGGAAGTCTGAGAAGTAGTTTAGTGTGTGTGTGTGTGTGTGTGTGTGTGTACACGTACCTCTGTCACCTTGCCCCATTTGCCTGGAGATGCCTTCTCAACCGCTTTACCACGATTCCCAACTGCCGATGCCATCTTGGATTTCTTGGGCTGTGGTTCCTCTTCATCTTCCTCCTCCTCCTCCTCCTCTTCTTCCTCCTCCTCCTCCTCTTCCTCCTCTTCTTCTTCCTCACTCTCTTCCTGCTCTATCACTCTCTTGCGTTGGCTGCTGGCAGCTGTGGTTGGTTTGGCAGGAGAGGATTTGGCTGGAGTCTGCAGAGAGAACATGGATATTACTACCATCATTTCTGCTTTCTGTCCAATGTCACGCATCCTACTGTTCACCTAGCCTGCCTGGTGTATATCTAGTTCAAATGGAATTGGTTTTCTTTGTTACCTCAGGTGCACTTTTGACTGAAATATAAACCAATGCAATAGTCACAAAAACTAAACCCCAGCAAGCTAATGACCGACCACACACTTACCCGAGTGCGGCTGGATGAAGGGGTCTTGGCAGGGGTCTTGGCCGGGGCCTTGGGGGTGGGTTTTGCAGCTGGGGGTGAGGCCTTTGTTGCGGCTCTGGCTTTAGATAGGTCAGCTTTGGGGGCAGGGGAGGGAGGGGGGGGTGCAGCAGCAGTCCGGGAGGGCCGCGGGGCATTAGTGGGTTTGCGGCTGAGGGACGGAGGGAAGCTTGGGGGGTTTTTGAGGACGGCAGGTAAGGGAGGGGAGCGGGGTCGTGTCACTCGCTCTGACGACCTGGTTGCCTAGGAGACACAGAGAACAGAAGAGTCATTCATATATATATTATATTATATCTAGAAAGAGAGAGAGAGAGAGAGAATGTTCCAGTGTGAGGTACCTGAGGAGAGCTCTCTGTGTTTGGTCTCAAGCTGATGTCGAAAGGTAACTTCTTCACGTCTGTTGAAGATCTGACAGTGCTAGTTTTCTGAGGAGAGGACACACACACACACACACACACACACGTTAGGGGGTGCAGATTTACGCCATTCATCACCAACAGTTTAGGCTCAAGTTAGTTTATTCAACAAACATGAGAGTTCCCCTCTGAAAAAGGAGTGCATGTCTCTAACTGTAACTGTGTGTCTACCTGAAGGGCCTGAAGTTTCTCCTGCTGCTGTTTGATCTTGTCTGTGAGCTCTTTCTGTTTATCCTCAGATGTCTGCTTGTCCTTCCTTAGAACTCCACACGGTACGTTCTGCTTCTGCTCTGCTGCATCACACCTAAAACACACACACACACACACACACACACACACACACACACACACACAATGATGCCAATAGTTCCCTCATATCCTTGCTGTAGCACATACAGATATGTAACAGTGAGTGTGTCTGTGTGTACCTGTCCTGGGTGCTGTCAGGATTCATCAGACACACCCAGCTGTCTGGATAACGTTTGTCCACTGCATCCATTTGGAACGGCAGAGTTCTCCACTTTAAACACTTATCTGGAGAGGAAGGGGAGAAGGGGAGGAGGGGAGAAGAGGAGAAGGGGAGGAGGGGAGAAGGGGATCAGTGTCCTTGTTTCTGTACTGAATGTTACTGTGTGCCTGAGTGCAACTTACCACACTGTATAGTGAGGGCTATCTCCATGGCAACTTACCACACTGTATAGTGAGGGGAATCTCCATGGCAACTTACCACACTGTATAGTGAGGGGACTCTCCATGGCAACTTACCACACTGTATAGTGAGGGCTATCTCCATGGCAACTTACCACACTGTATAGTGAGGGGAATCTCCATGGCAACTTACCACACTGTATAGTGAGGGGAATCTCCATGGCAACTTACCACACTGTATAGTGAGGGGAATCTCCATGGCAACTTACCACACTGTATAGTGAGGGGAATCTCCATGGCCCGACGTCTCTTGTACCTCTGCTCTGAGGAGGGGGCCGAGGACCAGCTGGCAGACAGGTACCCAAACTCATCCCAAAACTTAACGATGCCCTTCTGAGCTACAACACACACACACACACAAACAAACACATAAACATTTGTAACCATTCTACAGTGGTTAAGCGGTTGTGTCAGGGTGACTGTGTTCTGCTGCGTGGGTCTCACCGATGCTGCTGTCCTTCCAGTACTGGGCCAGGTGTTCTCCCATGGCTTTCAGAAGATGTCGATACTCTTTAGCGTCTGCAAAGTCCTGCTTGTTGTGAGTGGGCTCCAGAACCAGGTAGGGAACATCCACAACCCCCACCACGCCTCCACACGCCCTGACAGACACACAAACAAACATGCATTTCTAGTTGATAGTAGACTTAAGCATTAAGTCCACAATTAGCACATTTCCTCTTCAGTTACATACGTGTGTGTGTGTGTGTGTGTGTGTGTGTGTGTAACTCACATGCCTCCCTCCAGTTGAGGTCCTGTCTTCTCGTACAGTTTGATGAGGCGAGAACAGTTGTACACAAACATCCCATCCAGGTCCCTCTGCTCGATGTTCAGCCCAAAGATGAAACTCAGCTCCTTAGGCTCCTTTAACGCTCTGAGAGGGGCAGAGAGAGAGAGAGAGAGAGAGAGAGAGAGAGAGAGAGGAGGAGGAGGGGTGTGTACGTTTTATAGTTGTGACTAACTTAATTTTATTCATGTTGTATTTAAACAATTGTTTTTGTTGTTGGTTGTTTCAACTGACTTCTGTTTGGTCTCCTGGATCTTCCTCTTCATGTCTGCATCTCCACGAAGCATCATGGCCGACTCCTGGGCCTTCCTCAGCATCGCCTGGGGAAGAGGACCGGGCACCATTTTGCAAGTGGGTCAAGATATTGCCATGTTTATAGAATTAAGAGAACAACTTCCATGTAACACTGTGATGGTTCATTTTGTGTGTGTGTGTGTGTGTGTGTGTGTGTTCTTACCCGTGCATCTCTGGACAGGTCATCGCCATGCTTGGCCTCCAGAGCAAAACTCTTGCTCTCCGCCTCGCGAGCCTTCTCCTCCGCTGAAAGACAGACAGTCAGCCACAGCACAGGAGAGATACGTGGGTAGAACAGGTTGGGACAGTTCTGTCTAATGGAGACTCACCGATTTTTGCGAGGTGGTCAGCCTTCTTCACTTCCTGCTCAGCACGGGTTTTGAAACGAGTTGACGTGTACTTGTACACCCTGACGACACGCGCGCACGCACGCACGCACGCACACACACACACGACACACAGACACACAGACACACAGACACAGACACACACACACACACAGACACACAGACACACAGACACAGTTGTTGTATAAACTGTACTAGAGTAGAGCACCTGGATTTCTATGAGGTGCACGAACATCTCTTTGTGAAGTGTGTGTGTGTGTGTGTGTGTGTGTGTGTGTGTGTGTTACCTAGGTTTATAAAGGCAGCAGGACAGTCTCTTGGTCCTGACTTTGTGTCCCTGAATGAAGATCCTCATGCGTGGGTCAATGTACAGAACCGCTGCGTAGGCTCGGAATGATCGGCGCTCTGGCTTACTGAGGGGATGGAAGTGATGTCATCACCACGCACACACAGTCCTGATCACCACCGTAAGGACAGGCTAGTCATGCACCTTTACACTGCTAATGTTTATCCAAAATATGACCTTTCCCTCATGTTTATGGTTGTTTTTACTCACACAGGCACGCAAGAAAGCACACGCACACACACACACACACACACACACACAGAGTAGTACTCACACTCCCTCTGCTGGGGTCCCAGCCATCAGAATATCCTGGTGGTCTGTCTCTACATCCAACTCTGGCTCTCTAGTATCCATCAGCTTCAGATTATAGATGATCACCAGAGTACCTACACACACACGACTATTAAAACACCCCCATCCACACCCAGAATGTCCTCTGTGGCTCAGTTGGTAGAGCATGGCGTTAACAACGCTTAGGTTGTGGGTTTGATTCCCATTGGGACCATATATACTGAAATGTATGCACTCACTGCAATGGAAGTTGCTTTGGATAAAAGCGTCAATTAAACGACAAATGTATATATATATATATATATATAACTTACCACTGCTCCCCTCTATCTTGTTGAACTGCTCCATCAGCTGTTGTTCCGTTTTAAAAGGAGAGTACTTGTAGATGAGCTCTGTCTCAATGGCATACTTCTCAGGGTCCGCTGTGATTGGCTGCCTGGTCTTCAGGTCCCAGGTGGGGAGAGGCACGATCACCTGACAGAGGGGAGAATAACTGAAGGTTACACAAAGGCTTTAAGGACAGCCTCCATCTTACTGAGTCCTACCCTCATCACCTGACAGAGCCAGTCACTCAGACTACAGGGAAGAACAGCAGCGTTACTGTACAGGCCATACATGCTGAATGGATTAGACAGGTAGAAGCAACAGAAATTGGTGAAATCATGGCCCTATTGGATACACCTCTGCAGTCCTTTCAGATCTACATAAAGAGCCTGGGTGCTAGGAGTCCATTTGGGATTCAGCAAAAGACATCCTACGCTTTACTGCCAGATTAAACCCCTAGAGCTGACCCCTGACCCCTGACCCTGACCTCATCCAGCCCCTCCTCTTCATGGAATGTTCTAGACAGGAACAGGCAGGTGAGTGTGTTCTCCTTCTTAGTGAACAAGATGAAGTCCTTCCCAATACGCATGGAGCCCCTAAAGAACACAGACACACCACAGTAAGTCAATAACCTCCAAAGACACAACACATCTAGTGGGGACTGTGTCAGCTTCATCTGGGAGTCTCTTACGATTTGAGCCCGTTGCCATACTGGCCGATGTGAGTGGACTCTGGAGTTCGCTTACTGGACTTCCCAAACTGAATCACATGAGTAGCTTCACCTGAGAGTGAAGGATGGAGAAGAGAGTGACAGTTGGAGAGAGAGAGAGAGAGAGATGTAGAGAAAGAGACAACGATTAGCGTGGTTCAAAGCTGCAGACCTAAGACTGACTTGTTTGACTCACCCTACCATGAGGCATGCTAGTATAACTTGGACCTCAGTCTCTGTGAGGTAGAACCCTGTCTACTGTAGTCGTTGTATGAGTGACGTCAGTGTGGCACTCACTGGGATCCATTCCTGTCCCGTCGTCGAGGAAACTGAGCATGTAGCCTCCACGGAGGTCTTGTCTCTTCTCTGTCAGCCAGGGGAGGTGCAATACACAGGTTAGAACATGACGGTAGGTGTGTGTTGGAGTTGCAGTGTGTGTGTGTGTATGTGTATGTGTGTGTATGTGTTGGATTTGCAGTGTGTGTGTGTGTGTGTGTGTGTATATGTGTGCATAGTGTACCTGTGTAGATGTCGATCCGGGTTGCATTTGCATCCCTGTAGGACAGATGATCGACAGGTGTATGACCAATCAGGGTAAGCATAACCAGACACTGCTACATGTCACTGTTCCTCCTATATGAAGTTTTATTTTAAGTGATTTAGCAGCACATATACAGGTACAGTAGAGTGTGTTTAGTTAACAGAAGAGTGGTTCAACTCATTAGCAGTACCTGGAGTTGTCCACCAGCTCTGCCAGAGCTCCAAAAAGAAACTCGTGGGTTGTCCTGGAAACACAGTACAACAGCCATATTTATTTATCCCATAAGGAGCAATAATGCAGAATGGCAAAGAGAGTCTGGGTAGTGGCGGGCAGGGAGTATGAAATGATTATGGGGTATTGGTGGTGGCCAGGGATGGGGGGGTCTGGTTGGTGGTGGCCAGGGATGGGGGGGTCTGGTTGGTGGTGGCCAGGGATGGGGGGGTCTGGTTGGTGGTGGCCAGGGATGGGGGGGTCTGGTTGGTGGTGGCCAGGGATGGGGGGGTCTGGTTGGTGGTGGCCAGGGATGGGGGGGTCTGGTTGGTGGTGGCCAGGGATGGGGGGGTCTGGTTGGTGGTGGCCAGGGATGGGGGGGTCTGGCTGTGTAGGTAGGACCCAGGGGACCAGCAGCAAGGACAAAAAGAAGATCAAAACTCCCGAATGACTGTTGCCAAAAAACTGTTGTAGAAAATTGCCTCATATGATAAATCACATCAGCACTTTTTCTTACGGCTGTTTCTTTTTTCATCCTTTACAGAGAAGATGAAGGCCTAGAACCTTTTCTTACTCCAGAGTCTTCCTCATACAGTATTAACATCACGCCACCCATCCATCAACAGGCTTCATTGGACATCGGAATTTACTGTGGAAAGTCATCACAGCATCTCTAGGCCACATTCCTTCATTTACTACATAATGTCATCCTCATTTGGGCTTCCATGTCTCCAGGGAGTGACGTTCCGGCACAATAGTAAAGCCAACACTGCTGCAATCGCCACCTTTTGACCTCCTCCACAGAGACCGTGGGGATTGACCCTGAATCTTCTGCTTGCGGAAGTCATCCTTGTTGCCGAGCGATATTTGGGTTTAAAAGCTCCAGAGAAGGACGCTATCACACAATAGTAGAAGCCAACGCTATCTAGCTGATACACGTCTGCTACCCAGTGGCTGGCTGAGATTCCCAGCATGAATGTCCCACTGGGATTGGCTCAGGCAACATTTAAGAAGCATTTGGGTTCTCTGTGCTCTCTCAACCGTGGTATATCTAGAAAGCTCCAAGTCTAATTCATCTGCTTGTGATTGAAACAACTTTCTCTTGTGCAAAGTTTGATAATTATGATGATCCACAGTTCTCATAACATTTGATTGATTTGAAGACAAACATTTAGCTGTTTCTCTCTGCACTGACACGTTGAATATCAGCAACAAGTCTCAACTGCTTCCCAAGAGCGCTGCTTCCCTCTCCTGCGTCTTGGAGTCTTTTCAACATTGCAAGGAGTTTCTTCTCCTGTGGGTACTGGGGCTTCATTGACATTCCATGGTGGTCCCTCTCCTGTCCTCTCCATAAGAGCCTCATCTGGCCTGTCAGACTCCTTCATCCCATTACGTTTAACATACCTTAGTATTTTCCTTTTGATTATTGGAGGGGATGGATAGTGTCAGCTCATTCTTGATACAGGAAATACAAAAACACTGTTCAATGAGGAGTGATGATCTGCCACTGGTATTTGTCTTGGACCGTACCAATCTTGGACCATGTTCCTGAATACTCTTGGATCATGTTTATACTCTTATCCCTAATGATTGAGAGGTCCATGCTCATGCACATTGAAAAGGGGCCTTACATGCGCCAGGTGGCATAAGATAACGTTGATCCTTGCAGTATTGTTTGATGGTGTTAATGTCCCGGCTCCTCCTGGCCTCTATGGTGCTTCCTTCTGTCTAATCTTGTTTTGTAAGACACAGCAGCTGCAGAAAGAGTCTCCTGTCTGGCTCTCTCACATAGCAGTGACCTTGGAACTGATAACATCAGCACCCAAATCAATTACACAACACCAAACATCCCAGAGGTCCACAGAGGTGTCCAACAGGTGTTGCTCAGATTCATTGTTCATTGTTCCATAACAGTCAACGTCATTCCTTTTTTCTGTCCTTCCATTGTCTTCAGACTCACAGTGATGCTCAGAAAGCAGGTTTCATATTCATAGTGTCTAACTTCGCCTTTGAAAGGGGTTGGAGCCCCATCATCCTGGATTACACTGATGAGGCAGTGAAGCCCTGGGCTCAGGAGACCACTAGTGAGTGGCCTCCTCTCAAAATCCACCAGCATACACATGGTTCATGTTCAGAGCTCTGTTTTTCCTTTTGAATCACGCAGGCCACCTTGTGTTGTGGATCATGTGCAGTGCAAGTCGCAGACTGAGGGTAAAACTGATACAGTACAACCACAGCTGACTGCAGTCATCAGTAAACAGTTATCCCATGGGCCGAGGAAACCCTGGAAGCATTAGTCGGCATGTTGGGCAAAGTGAACATTGGTGGTGTGAGAATTGGTCTGGGTGTGATGCATGTGTGGTCTGTATTGGGTGTATTTTCCCCCCAAGATGGTACTTACGAGTTGGTGTGTAGATACTCAAAGGTGAGCTGAGCCCTATTCAGGCTGCTGTAGTTAGAGTAGGCCATTACCACTCACTAAAACTACTACTTATTCTCTTCCTGGTCTTCCTTCTGACTTCCTTTCAGTCCAGTGGAGTGGATCTGTTCATGAGAACCTACAGAATCACAACAGTTCACTGGTTTAAACAAAACAAAAGTATTTGGATGGGGGAAAAACAATGGTCTGAGATAATGTGCGTTCATGCAGAGCATAATACATAGAGAGGAAACAACTAAATCACTGATTAATCCCTGGAATGGTTGACATACTGCTGCAGCCTTGTCTACATGGGGTAGTGTTTAGGCTTCGTTAAGACTGTTTAGGTCTACTCTCTACCCCCCCCCCGTGCACCGCCACCGCACCGCCCCCTCCGCCACCGCCCCCCCCGCACCCCCTCCGCCACCGCACCCCCCCCCCCCCTCCGCCACCGTACCGCGCGCCAGGTGAACCGCTTCACTTTCAAAGGAAGCCGCCCTGAAGCCGCCCCTCTCACGTGGGAGGCTGCGGGGTGACATGGTCGAGATGTAACAACCTTCCTAAAGACTCGTCCGGACGCCGCTTTATTACTCAAGTATGGATGAGGAAGTACAACAAGAGACTGTTGGCAACGTTGGCAGGCAGTAATGTCGAGTCAGTCTTCGAGAAAAGGTTGGTACACTGATTTAAAACGCTAACTAGCAGTCATATCCCCCAACCCACCCACATTCTCTCATTACAGCGACATCCTCATGTAGCCTCCTAGTCGAGTAAACACCTGGAAAGGCCCGGTTAGCAAGTACTGGTCCACTTTGCAAACCGTTTAAAACGCCAGCGAGTTCAGATAGAGTTACGGTCAATGTAAAACATCCGTCGGCAAACAATGAAGCGACAAACAGAATAATTTCGGAATGCACACACACACACCAGCTCCGGAGAAGGCCGCGAAATGGCTCAGTCCGTCTCCGTCTCAGACATGCGCAGAGAGGAGCAGGACGAGGGGCGTGGCGCCGGACGGAAACACCCGCCTCCCTCCTGCGTCGCCAGCCAATCAGAAGCCGTCTGGTTTGTTTTGCTGGCCGATCAGGAAGTGAGATGTTCCAGCTTCGAAGATAAGCGACGGCGATGAGAACCTGATACTCGCTGTTCGAAGGAATACAATTCCACTTTTCTTACACCTGAAAATGTGAGCAGAGAATTGTATGTCCACAAAAGTGTTACGGGCACTATTATTAATAGTATTCATTTCTTTTCGGCGGCAGTAGTCAGAGGGAGAACCACGTGTTATTCTGAAACCTCCAGCCAGCTCGTTGTGTTGTTCATCCTCAACGTAAAGATATGTTACAGGAAATGTGTGAATAACATGTCTGTAGTTTGCTGGACTTGTGCTTAAGCCTCCTCCAGACTGATGACCCTCCCTGGGGAAGGGAGGTGTAGCAACGCAGCGCCACCAGACTTCCTCGTTGCTACTGAGAGTTAACTGACTGTCTGTAACTGACTGGGACATCGTGGCTGTCCAGCTGAGCTTTCAGCAGCAGGTCCGGTACAATCGAGTTAACAGTATATTTTGCACAAACGTTACAGGTTTTCTACAAAGTCTCATATAATAATAGGTGCATTCAACAGAGGTTGTTGAAACAACAACATACCACAATCAGAAATGACCAAGAGGCTTTCAGACTGGCAGAAGCTGGGCAGCTACTCAGCTGTCGGGAAATTATTCCATTAGTGGTAGGACAACTCTTCTCTCTGACCAGTGTGAGTGGATATCACCACCGGGATGGAAGTGCCAAGTGGCCCAAGATGAAAGAACAGTGTGTTTGTGACAGTCATGGTTTGAGTTTGAGGAGCTGTTCCCCTCTGCCCTGCAGGTCAGGTAACACCTCCGATGTGGAGTCTGATCTGATGAAGCCACAGCGCTCTGGACTGTCAGCCTTTCAGTGATGCATTAGATTTGAAATGAGTATGTTCATGAAAAACACTTGAGATGTAACAACCTGTTCAAAAATTAAGTTTAATAAATCAAATGTAACAATGTTCTCAAGCTACTCCCAGAGTAGAATCAGTCTAAAATTACAGCCAATCAGAAAGCACTGTTTGTTGGCAGCCTGGTCCCTATGGTAACTAACTTTAACTATTACAGTCCTTCTTACAACAATTCATCCATCTTTTCTTCATCCAACTATGCCTCCTTCCCTCCTTCCTTCATCCTTTGCACCACCATCCTCTCTTCCTCCCTCCATGTCCTGCTGATTGCTGCAGAGTGGTGGGGAGGTTCAGGAGTCTATTAGAGGCTCCTGTAATGAAATCATACCGTGACACCTGGATTAAAAACTCAGACAGCATAGTACACAAACATCACCCAAACATCACGCTGGCCTGGACATCAGGTTGGAGTTCAAATGCACCAGGACAGAAGAGAAGAACACCAAGGGCACATGACACGTAAAGAATGGGTTTGATAAATGCACCTAACTAACCTAAACATGTCAAACAGTAAAACATGTCCATTTACTCCTCCAGTATTGAAAACGGTGTTACCCTGTGCAGGTCCAGTCCATTACTGTGGTAACGGCGCGTGTGAGACTGTGTGAAGCTGGCGGAGAGACACATCAGCAAACACACTCCCAGCAGACACACGCTCACCTCCAACAAGTGCTGCTCTGCTACACCCTGCTGCTCCTGCACAACACACACACACACACACCAGATTAGAGGGTAGTGTGAGAGTAGAGAAATGAGGCAGCATAGCTGTGAGTTTGAGTATGAAGTCGTGTGTGTGTGTGTGTGTGTACCTGCGTCAGCATGGCTGTGAATGCGGGGTCGAAAGTGGACTGTAGGCTGTAACAGGTCTGTGTCACTAAGGGCTTCTGACTGGTCATCTCCATAGCAACCACTGAGACAGGAGATACCATCTTCTCATTGGCTGGACACTCCGGGGGCAATCTAAACACAGAGCGGTTTTTACAATACAGGATTTAGAGCGGTCTAAAGACTCAGGTTGCACTACTGCGTATTTGTATTATTTGTATTGTATCCTGCATTGTCAAGGAACTGAGCCCAAAAATGTTACTCCCTGCACTTGTGTATGAGACGTAACAAATAAACTTGAAACTGAAAAGTATTGGTTTATGATGAAAGTAAAAAAAAAAAAAATCTCAACTGAATGACTATAGGCCTATTCTGCCCCCACATCCCACTAAGTGCTTTCTGTGAGAGGGCCAGCTAGCAAACAGCATTATAGCATCAACTGGTTTTCAACACAGATTATGGAAACTGAAATAGAAATTGAGGGCCAAGTCGATATATAGGCTCGGCTCCAGAGTTCAAGTAGAAACAAGGTTTTACACACACACACACACACGTTGTGTCCAGAAGTACAGATGTCTGAGGAACTCACGGGGTCGGGGGCAGTATGTGTGCTGGGGCAGTAATGGTGAGGCAGGTGAGAGGGCCGCCCCCTGCAGGCTGAGAGAACACTCTTATCGTCACGTTCACGACCTCATCACCTGAGGAAGGAAACAGCAATACAAGCTTATACACCTACTGAGGACTTAACTTCTCTCACACACACACACACACTCACACACTCCTTATGTCTGGAGTTCCGGCATGTGTGAGCTCTGAGATAGAGATTGTGTCTAAGAACAAACACTACTTAATGGTTATTCAAGCTATTCTGGTTAGTTCTGTGTGTGTGTGTGTGTGGAAGGAAGACACTGACCCGTGAGGCCTAGCTGATGAGCCAAGAGGCTGGTGTGTAGCCCCAGGTCTCCCAGGGGTCGGCTCGCTGACCTTTGTGTCAGAGCCAGAGGCACCTGCAGGGACAGATACGCAAAAAGGCCTTGGGAGGAGTTAGCCAATGGTGTTCCGCCTGTCTTTTCACCAATCAGAGGCGTGGTGACCAGATAACCTGGCTCTGCCGCCGTCACATTGGCTGTCGTACACAGCTGGAAGCGGGACAAAGAAGCCAGGAATTGGTTCCAATCCTAACAGGAAACAGTGTTCACAAATCAGATATCAATACACCTCAGGCACATACACATGTAGTGTCTGAATTGGGCAAACCCAGAGACACACACACACACACACACACACACACACACACACACACACTCTTACCTGTGTAGTATCAGGGTTGGCCAGGGTGTGTGTGTGACTGTAGGAGCTGAAGAAGAAGAGGGAGAGGGCCAGGGTCAGCAGACACAGGAAGAAGGTCACTCCTGGAGGATGCTGGGAGAAGAAGTCTCTCAAATTAGCGACCGGCTGCCAGGAACCCATCTCTCACACACACACACACGTTCCACACACCTGGAACACAACACAAACACCTGTTACACCAGTGTTGAGGTCATACAGAAAGGTCATTCACTTGAAATACAGGTTATTCCAAAAATTCACTTAGTCCCAGACTCTCTCACATCTCTCTGACTCGGGGCTGTCGCCACAGATCTTAGTGGCCTGTGTGGCCCAGAACGAGTGGCCTTTCATCAACAGTACCGGTCAGAACCGCTGTCCTATCCCTCTCATCACCACCACCGATGACCACTTATCCCTACTTAAATACAGGTCTAATTTACTAACCAGGTTAGTAGGGCTACTCTTGCATGTTAAAACTACTCAACTACTGTATCAACACTAACGGGTTTGAGGTACTAAGCCGTCATCACTCCTGTTACAGCTCCTGTCAGAGAGAGAACTAGGCTTACTGTTCTCTTAGCTATCAATACAGACTAGCTATAACAAGCATGGTACAGCCTGTGCTACAATCATATAGTTCAGATGACTGCCAGGCTAACATCACTGTTAACATCACAGTCACTGTTCTGGCCAAACTGCAGCTCTTCATTTAATATCGAGCACCAGCTTCCATGATCATTATCATCACACTGCAACAGTATTCCTGCGTGCTGCAGAAAAGCATCATCACCACAACATCATCATCATCACCACATCATCATCACCACAACATCATCATCATCATCATCAGAGACAGGACAACATCATCATCATCATCATCAGAGACAGGACAACATCATCAGAGACAGGACAACATCATCATCATCATCATCAGAGACAGGACAACATCATCAGAGACAGGACAACATCATCAGAGACAGGACAACATCATCAGAGACAGGACAACATCATCATCATCATCATCATCAGAGACAGGACAACATCATCAGAGACAGGACAACATCATCATCATCATCATCAGAGACAGGACAACATCATCATCATCATCAGAGACAGGACAACTGATGAATCGGCGCTCCAGCTTCCACATCCACACTGACGGTCTCGTCCGTTGCTGCTCGTACATACGTGTGTTCGTCAGTCAGAGTTAATGATTGTCCTGTTATCTGGTCTGTGTTCAGCCTCTCCAGCGGGTTCACCTCCGGTTAAAGTACAAGAAGAACAGCAGGCCTGCAACTTTCTACCTGAGCTAGCTGGGAAAAGTTAGCTAACCATCCGACAGGTCAGCTAGCTTGCTAAAGGCTTTCTGAACGACAAAACCAGTCATGACGAAGTTGCATTTACCTTTGGACATATCTTGAAGCGAACCGTTTTGGAGGAGCAATCAGACACCAAGGAGGACGAGGCAGACTGTCGGCTCAGCTGATCATCTCTGGAAGGTCGAGCCAGCTAGCAGAGACCACCTTTCAGAGTAAGAGTCCCCCTCGCCGGTTCAAGGGAGCACACTTCACCACGACCAGGAGCAGATTATTACTTTACTAAAGTTTGTTGGCCTTGAACGGAAGAATGGTCTAACGAGATAAGAGACTGATTAACATTATATCATGAACCATATAATCAACACTTAACCTAAAATGTTATCGAAGAATTAGCAACAAAAATCGTGTAGCGTCTCTTTAAGGTTGTTCCTCTTTTAGTCTCAGACAATATAACGGTTTTTTTTTTTTTTTACACAGATGATCAATATACATTATTACAGAATTGAGGTCATATTATATGTTGTCTGACAAACAGAATCTGAAGTCTTTGATATCAGAAAGGCGTCATAAGTTTGACATTGGCCCAAAATGAGAATCAGACCACAAGTAAATACACTAAGAATGAAGAGCATAGCAATTCATATAAAATTAAAAATCTTTAATGGCACAATCATTTATCAAATGAAAACAAGTAAAAATCAAATCACATTGTCATTGTAGAGATATGCTTCAAATTAAAATAGTACCATAGCAGCAATATTCCTTTCAAATCTAATCATGGCACCCAGAATATCTTATTTCATATTGCCTAAATTAATAGGCTAGTGCAATTCATTGCATCTGAAGTTTTATGTTCTACATTTGCACTGGAAAATCCATTCTTACTGAAAACTGAGATTTAGCAGATGTCATATCACATGACTAGATATGTTGTATGTTATAACATCCGTTAACATGCAGTTACACCAGAGCTGTAGATAAACATGCTAACCTGAAAATGCACGCATATCTTCAGGTCTAGTGTACTGCATTCTAGAACACTTTTAGGATTCCTTTCCCTTTTGATATAAAACACATCACAGTGCGTTAAGGACAGCGGTAAGAGAGAAGTCTACAGTTGACGTATACAGGTCTGTGAAGGCCCAGGAGTGAGGGGGACCAGGTGACATGTACAGGTCTGTGAAGGCCCAGGGGTGAGGGGGACCAGGTGACGTATACAGGTCTGTGAAGGCCCAGGGGTGAGGGGGACCAGGTGACGTATACAGGTCTGTGAAGGCCCAGGGGTGAGGGGGACCAGGTGACGTATACAGGTCTGTGAAGGCCCAGGGGTGAGGGGGACCAGGTGACGTATACAGGTCTGTGAAGGCCCAGGGGTGAGGGGGACCAGGTGACGTATACAGGTCTGTGAAGGCCCAGGGGTGAGGGGGACCAGGTGACGTATACAGGTCTGTGAAGGCCCAGGGGTGAGGGGGACCAGGTGACGTATACAGGTCTGTGAAGGCCCAGGGGTGAGGGGGACCAGGTGACGTATACAGGTCTGTGAAGGCCCAGGGGTGAGGGGGGGTGAGGGGTCGGGTTAGGGGGACCAGGTGACATGTACAGGTCTGTGAAGGCCCAGGGGTGAGGGGGGGTGAGGGGTCCGGGTTAGGGGGACCAGGTGACATGTACAGGTGTGAAGGTCCAGGTGTCAGGGTGGCCCATGTGCATCAGGTCACTGTAGGGGGAGGAGCTCCACTGGAAGGGTGGTACCTGGTCCCAGGTAGGCCCGTTCACCGCTAGCAGACCAAAGTCACGGAACATTCCATATGACGTCACCTGCACAAGTACACACACACACACACAAAGACCAGCCAATCAGTGCCTCACTAGAGACTAACATACAATGTAGGAGGCATGATGTCACTGCTCTGAACACCTGACCTCAGATCACACCTGACATCAGACTGTCTGAATGAGTTCAGAGAGTGAGAGAGAAAGGCATACCTTCATGTCTGTTCCCCCGTGTGGTCTCTGTCTCAGGGCTCCGAAGGGATACGTCCCGTTAGCAGGGTTCAGGTCGGACCGGGCTGAGATGGCATTCTCCCCGTTAGCAGGCGGGTTGCAGCCCTCGCACCGGGACAACGGGTCCTCCTGGAAGTTATTATACCTGTGAGGAGAGAGGCAGATACTCATGAGTGGGTCGTAACGCAGGGACGATGGCAGCAGCACAGAACTAGCATGGTGCTCATGTCTTTACCAGCTCCTCCTGTCACACATCTGACGTGAGGCTTCTTATTGGCTGGCCATACCTCATGAGGCGGACCATGGAGTCCATGTCTGTGACTTCCGTCTGGTTCCGTCTGAAGATCTGAGCTCTGGGGTTCTGGTCCAGGGAGAACCACGGGCCAAACTTCTCTACCAGCTCTCTACAGCCGCTGGTGTTAAACACCTCCTCATAGTACCTGCACGCACACACACACACACACACACACACACACACACACACACAGTGTGCATCACATCTCATGGAAATAATAATAAACGAGAGGTTCTGAGTCTCTATTCCTGCATTCTGTAGTTTAATTAATTCATAATGAAGGATGTGGTTCTTGGTACTTACGGGATGTTGTAACTGGCCCAGTAGCCCTTCTCCAACAGCTCCTGGGTTTTATCGGAGTAAACGACCAGCCCCCTACAACAGTGACGACATGGGAGAGATGAGAGACATACATGGTGTCTCAGGGGTTGGATGGCGTTGAGAAGCTGGTTAGGGGCTGATGTGAGGACAGGGTGGGTGTGTTGAGGTGTTCATGGTGTCTCAGGGGTTGGATGGCGTTGAGAAGCTGGTTAGGGGCTGATGTGAGGACAGGGTGGGTGTGTTGAGAAGCTGGTTAGGGGCTGATGTGAGGACAGGGTGGGTGTGTTGAGGTGTTCATGGTGGGTGGGTTTGCGTTCATTGTGTGTGTACACAGACTTACGGAATCTGCTCCAGCACAGTGAAGAGTTGCTCCTTAATATCCGTCTTCCCCGGGGTGAAGTGTTTATAGTCCACGATCATCCACTGGTTATTGTACCTTCACAAAACACACACAACAACATGACAACGCAGCAGCTCTGAGATAACAGCCTGATATTCACCTTTGAACTCTGGCCTGAGTAATTCTAACTGAGAAGTCCCAGGGCTGAGAGTGTGAGTGTGTGTGTGTGAGAGAGAGAGAGAGATCTGTAGGTCTAAATCAGTTCTGACACACACAAGAGGGCAAGACTCAGAGAGATAAAACTGTCAGCTGACTCAAACACGCACATACAGCTCAGCTGACCTCATGTGATGTTGGCTCACATTCATCAGTTCCAAGACTCTAACTGCCCTCCTTCACTCCTTGTAGAGGTTCACTCTAGAGGGGGGGTTGGGAAGGTGAGGAGGTTGTGGAGGTTGGGGGGGTTAGGAGGGACAGATTCTAAGTGTGTTCACTCACGTTCCACTATTGTACATGCTGAAAATCTCTGCCCACTCCTTTCCATTTGTAGCTAGCCGATTGGCCACAATATTCCTCAACCACTCCAGGACAGCTCCAGTTGGTCGAACAAACTTCCAGAGGGCGGGGTTGCTGTTGCCAATAGTGGTTTCCAAAGTAACCTGTGGAGGAATCGAGGAACATGGGATGAGTTCAGTTAGCTAAACTATCCCATTTACTTAAAACAGTTCTATGACAGTTAGTGTTTACCATGCAGTGCAAACCACACACACACACACACACACACACACACACACACACACACACACACACACACACACACACACACACACAGCTCTCACCAGCCCGCTGCTGAGAATGTAGAAGTCATCACCAGAGAAGATGGATCCGGGGTAGGAGGAGAACGCCTGGGTTCCTCCGGGGAGAATATCCCTGTCTGAGAACACAGAACACAGAACCCAGAACCCAGGACTCAGGGCACAGAACCACACAGTCATGGTCTATATGAGAGGGTTCATGAAGACAGTCTGAATGAGGTTACTGGAGGGGTCGGGGTTAGTTACCTGTAGGAGATACACTGGGGTAGCATATCTCTCTGAGAGGGTTAGGGAGTTAGGAGGTTAGTTACCTGTAGGGGACACTTGATAGGCAAAGCTGTATTTCTTCATGATGCGGAGCATGGATTGGTAGGTGTTCCAGGTATCATGTGACACCAGCAGGTCCTTGTTGCCAGGCAACAGCTTGATGAGAGCAGAACATGATCCAGAGCCTAGCGGTTGTGATTGACTGGATTTGTTTAGGGCCGACTCCAAATCCTCCAGATCTCCACCCATCTGGAACAGTCTGGCCACAGAGAGGGGGGGGGGGGGTCAGAACTGGGATGACTAGGGTGGGTTCACAGAGAGGGGGGGGGGGGTCAGAACTGGGATGACTAGGGTGGGTTCACAGAGAGGGGGGGGGGGGGGGGGGTCAGAACTGGGATGACTAGGGTGGGTTCACAGAGAGGGGGGGGGTCAGAACTGGGATGACTAGGGTGGGTTCAGAAGGGTGAAAAGCTGTATATAGATAGACTGGATCTATTCACCATGTCAAAGAATAATGTCTCTTGGTCTTTGTGTGTGTGTGTGTGTGTGTGTGAGAGAGAGAGAGAGAGAGAGACACACACACACAGAGATGCAGGGAACAGGGTTCCTGTGTGAAAGGGCCTGGAACGAGATACCATGACCAACCTTTCTGACAACAACTGTGACATCACTTACAGGAAGCCAAAGGGGTTGAGGAAGAAAGGGCCTTTGGGAAACAGCAGCTGGTCATTATAACTGTCCTCTAGTCCCTTCAGCTGCAACAGAGCCAAACGCACCTGAGAGAGAGAGAGAGAGAGAGGGAGAGGGAGGGAGGGAGAGAGAGAGAGAGAGGGGGAGAGAGAGAGAGAGGGAGGGAGAGAGGGGGAGAGAGAGAGAGAGGGAGGGAGAGGGAGAGAGGGAGAGAGAGAGAGAGAGAGAGAGAGAGAGAGAGAGAGAGAGAGAGAGAGGGAGGGAGAGGGAGAGAGGGGGAGGGAGGGAGGGAGAGAGAGAGAGAGAGTGTGTGTTGTGCCAGTTTGGACCATGAAGAGCATGCACGCATACACACACACACTAATGACTACCTGGTGCCAGTAGGATGACTGTGGCTGCTCCTCTATCTGCTCTCTGAGCCACTGCAGGTTGGCTGTGATGTAACCCTTCAGACGCTCGCAGTAACCTGTCTCAAACTTATAAGGCCCGCAGTACCCCATCAGAGTGTTCATCCAGTGCTTATAGATGAGCTGTGAGACACGCACACGCAACAGATTTAGATAAGCAGTATGTGAAGCAGAACAAATAGGAAATTAGCACAGTGGCTTAGAGTTGCTGAGTTGATTTGGGGATGGTCCTGACCTGGGAGGTAACCGCAGCCTCCACGGCTCCTGCTGTGTACGCCTGGAGGCTGTCGTTATAGCGCCCACTGGTGGTCACCTCAAGAAACGCCCAGCTGAGAGAGGAGGACGCAACATTAACCAAAGGAAGCTCTACCCCGAACTCCAGCCTAGGCACTGCTGAATGTGGATGCTGAGAGCAAAATACATGCCATTGCCAGGAAAATTGAATTCAATTCGTCGAGTTCATGGGCTTTATTATGATCCGGAATAAGTGGCGCAGCTCCCACACGTCCATGACAGTAACTAGAGATACGAGTTAGAAACAGAGATAATATCTGATCTATTCTCCCCTCTTCACTGCTGTACTTACCCGGAGTTGTGGATGTCGTCGGTAAAGTTCGCCCAGGCGACATAGTCGCTACGGTAGCCTTCGTGCAAAGACAATTGGCCAGATTGTTCATCGAGGACTGCGGAATAAATGTCGGCTCGAATAGAAGTCAATGAAAAACACAAAACAAAAAAAAATATTGAAATGTTTCCCAATGTTGTTGACGTGACTGTGAGCGCCATCTTGACAAAGACGAGTCATATGACCGCGTCAGGTGACGACTGGAAGTGGCGTTTCAAAATAAGAGTCCCTCCTGACTGTCAACCAGGTCCAAAGGTGACTGTTGAGCAATATACTGTAGAACTACTATTTGTTTACATGTACTTAAGGGGTCATACATGTCTGCATTATTTGTGCTTTGACGTTCTGTTATCAAATGCATTCAAAATAATATCACTGAAGCACTGCATTTTGCCTTTTGCACCACAACCACATACCAATCACACAAACACATTCAATCACACAATTGAACACACTCACATAATCTTGGTTACATCAAGTTTTGCCCATATGACATGACTATGATAATACCTATTGACAACTAGTTTAATATCACATATAAGACAAAATAACTACACCTCTAAAATTCAAACACAAAACTGTTTTAAAATCCACTATATCAAATAAGTACATTTATTTAGTTGAATGACCACAAGTCATCCCACAGCTCCTCCCCCTCTCTCTCATACATGATTTCATCTATGATTCTAAGCCACAACTGATCAAACACTCAGGGAACAGCGTGTCACAGGAGTCCATAAGAGGGAAAAGTCCAACGTCACAAAAATACTAAAAGTCCTGGGAAGGCGTCTGCTGGATTGGATGCCATCAGTCTGATTCTGATCAATCAGGTCCATATGTAGCCAGTCACACCCGCGTGTGGCCACAGAGTAGCAATCAGGGTGAAGGGTGATGATTGGAGGGTGGTGTTTAGGGGGTCAGTCCGCCTCCTTCCCTCCCACCTCCATCGCCTCCAGAATCCCCTCCATCACCTCGGCCTGCCTCCGCTTCTTTGGATCGTCTGAGAGAGAGAGAGAGAGAGAGAGAGAGAGAGAGAGAGAGAGAGAGAGAGAGAGAGAGAGAGAGAGAGGATGAGGAACTGGTAGTGAAGGGAACTTCAATTTGTGTGTGTGTGTGTGTTGGGTGTTACCATGGAAATGTTGTGCGGTCTTCCTGCGCAGCGCCTCCACGGTGTCCTCCGCGTCGGCCCACTCCAGCACCAGCCGGCGTCCGTACAGATGGGTGCTGTGGCACAGCGCCGTGAAGGCGTTCTACAGACCACGCACAACGCAGCAGACAGCATGTTCATCAGTCAAACACGTGGCGACATTTAGTTTTATCAATCTATTTTAGGTTATATTATAAAAAAGTATTTTATGGGAATAACCTGGAACTGTAACCTGGAGTTGTGAACTTCTAGTATAATTATTATTATTATTTTTTTTTTTAGACAAAAGCATGCTCCCAGACACACTCACCTTGGCATCCTGTTTGGTGAGGAAGTCGACGAAGCCGAACCCACGGTGAGATCCTGATCCAGCAGCAGACGCTTTCTTTGGCAGACGAACCGTCTTCAGCTCCCCAAACGTGCTGAGGGAAGACACATCACCATCATTCTCTCATCCTGAACAAACCGGTTCACTGTGATGTGTGTGGATGTGTGTTACCAGAAGAGCTCTCGGATCTCCCTGACGGTGGCTTGGAAGGGGACATTGCGTACGAGGATCTTGGAACTGGTCTGTTTCTTCTCTGACTGCTTCTTGCGAGACATTGTCGCAGACCTGAAGAGAGAGAGAGAGAGAGAGAGAACCATATTATTTAACCATATTAACACGGGGGGGGGGGGGTACGGTTCCACAGTCAGAATGATCTCTATTGTGGTTTAGAGTGACTCACTTGGTGGCTTTTTCAGACACTTTCAGCTCTAACTGGTGATCATCCACCCTGCAGTGCTGAGAGAGAGAGAGAGGGAGAAAACACGAGTTATGACAAACGTTTGACTGTAGCAGGAGGGTCAGGGTAAGGTAGGATGGTCAGGGTAAGGTAGGATGGTCAGGGTAAGGTAGGATGGTAAGGTAGGATGGTCAGGGTAAGGTAGGATGGTCAGGGTAAGGTAGGATGGTAAGGTAGGATGGTCAGGGTAAGGTAGGATGGTCAGGGTAAGGTAGGATGGTCAGGGTATGGTAGGATGGCCAGGGTAAGGTAGGATGGTAAGGTAGGATGGTCAGGGTAAGGTAGGATGGCCAGGGTAAGGTAGGATGGTCAGGGTATGGTAGGATGGCCAGGGTAAGGTAGGATGGTCAGGGTATGGTAGGATGGTAAGGTAGGATGGTCAGGGTAAGGTAGGATGGCCAGGGTAAGGTAGGATGGTAAGGTAGGATGGTCAGGGTAAGGTAGGATGGTCAGGGTAAGGTAGGATGGTCAGGGTATGGTAGGATGGCCAGGGTAAGGTAGGATGGTCAGGGTATGGTAGGATGGTAAGGTAGGATGGTCAGGGTAAGGTAGGATGGCCAGGGTAAGGTAGGATGGTAAGGTAGGATGGTCAGGGTAAGGTAGGATGGTAAGGTAGGATGGTCAGGGTATGGTAGGATGGCCAGGGTAAGGTAGGATGGTCAGGGTAAGGTAGGATGGTCAGGGTAAGGTAGGATGGTAAGGTAGGATGGTAAGGTAGGATGGCCAGGGTAAGGTAGGATGGTCAGGGTAAGGTAGGATGGTCAGGGTAAGGTAGGATGGTAAGGTAGGATGGTAAGGTAGGATGGTCAGGGTAAGGTAGGATGGTAAGGTAGGATGGTCAGGGTAAGGTAGGATGGTCAGGGTAAGGTAGGATGGTAAGGTAGGATGGCCAGGGTAAGGTAGGATGGTCAGGGTAAGGTAGGATGGTAAGGTAGGATGGCCAGGGTAAGGTAGGATGGTCAGGGTAAGGTAGGATGGTCAGGGTAAGGTAGGATGGTAAGGTAGGATGGTAAGGGTAAGGTAGGATGGCCAGGGTAAGGTAGGATGGTCAGGGTAAGGTAGGATGGTCAGGGTAAGGTAGGATGGTAAGGTAGGATGGTCAGGGTAAGGTAGGATGGTAAGGTAGGATGGTAAGGGTAAGGTAGGATGGTCAGGGTAAGGTAGGATGGTAAGGTAGGATGGTAAGGGTAAGGTAGGATGGTCAGGGTAAGGTAGGATGGTAAGGTAGGATGGTAAGGGTAAGGTAGGATGGTCAGGGTAAGGTAGGATGGTCAGGTAGGATGGTCAGGGTAAGGTAGGATGGTCAGGGTAAGGTAGGATGGTCAGGTAGAATGGTCAGGTCATTTCACACCTTTAACAGGATGATTCTGTCTTTTGTTTGACTGAGGAATCACCTGTAGGGTTGGGTTTGTGGTTAAGGTCAGTATGTGTAGGGTTCAGGTTAGTACCTGGAGCTGCCTCATGGCCTTCTGTGCGGCCTCGGGGGTCTGGTACTGGACAAAGCCATAGCCCATGGACAACAGCTTGCCTACAGGAGCCCACAGATGACAAACAGTACTGAGATATCACTCATCACTGAAGCTTTTATAGTATTTATCCAGTAAGCCTAAATATGTCCTCTGTGGCTCAGTTGGTAGAGCATGGCGCTAACAACGCTTAGGTTATGGGTTTGATTCCCGCTGGGACCATCTTTACTGAGATGTATGAACTCCCTGCAATGTAAGTCACTTTGGATAAAAGAGTCAGCTAAATGGCATATATTATTATATATCTAAAGGTTCAGTACCTGTCTTATCTTTCTTCTTGGAAATGGTGCAGGTTTTCACTTTGCCACATTTGGAGAAGGTCTGAGAAAGAGAGAGAAACCACCAACATGAGACATTCAACAAGGCCCAACTCATCATCTTCTAAACCTCATTATTTCATAAGTCTGAACCTTAACCCCTCATCTTGACCCTACCTCATGCAGCGTCTCCTCTGCTGTGCTGAAATTGAGGTTCTTGATGAAGAGTGTGGACCCAGGAGCACTCTCTTCTTCCTCCTCCTCCTCCTCCTCTTCTTCCTTCCCCTCTTTCTCTGGTGCTGGGGCTTCGGGGTTGGACTTTGGGTCTGAGAGACACTCTGATTAATAAACTGTATGTCATTCACTGTACACACTGACGTGTTGTGTTTGTGATACAGGGGGAACTGGAGAAGCCAAGCCAGCCAGATGATGATGATGATGATGATGATGATGTGGGTTTACCTGGGTCAGGTCTGGCTGCTGTAAACACTCCTACAGGGGCCCACTCCAAATACAGAGGGACGTGTTGAAACTAGAAAAAGAGAGAAAACTTTAGGGAGAAAACATCTCTCTGCTCTTCCTTTGCTCAATACTGACAGCAGCCAATCAGCCAGCCAGCCAATCAGCCAGCCAGCCAATCAGCCAGCCAGCCAGCCAGCCAATCACCCAGCCAGCCAGCCAGCCAATCAGCCAGCCACCCAGCCGCCAATCAGCCAACCAGCCAGCCAGCCCAGCCCCACACCCCCATGCACACACACACACACACACCTTGCTGTAGGCCAGTCTTGTGAAAGCCCGTTTCGCCTCGGTCGGCTCCAGGTATTCTACGATGGCGGTCAGCCCAGCAGGGGGCATAAGCACTCTACCCAGGGTACCGTGGGGGGAGAACAGCGCCTCCAGCTCCGACACCGTCACTCCAGCGGGGAGGTTCTTCACCAGGAACACACACGAACTCCTGCCTGCCGCCGCCTAAACACACACACACACACACACACACACACACACACACACACACACACACATTATGACAAATACAAAAAAGTATCAAAAGTCAATCTGAGACAGACAGACAGACACAGACAGACACAGACAGAGACAGACAGAGACAGACAGACAGAGAGAGACAGACAGACAGACACCTACCTGACTGAAGGAGTCCAGACACACTTGGTTGTCCAGTAGAAACTGGCGAGTCTCCTGGACGATCTGAGTCTCACCTAGAGCCATCCGTACTGCAACACTACCTTTGGACTCCTACAGGGGGAGACACAGGACATGTGCGCTGACTCGTAATGCAGCCTATTCAGTCACATGTTAGGATGTACGGGGTGTGTACGCGTGGAGGACGGTAGAAGGAGCAGGACTCACGTGGTCAAGCACTTGGCTCTTAGTGGTGTTGTATCTCTCAGCAATGGCGTCTGCAACGGCACTGGTGCCCAGAAACAGCGTGTTCCAGTTATGGGAGCTGGAGGGGAGGGAACGTCATAGCATTAAAAAACACAGAGACAACAACATCACTGGAGCACTCCAACACTGGAACGTAACCTTGGTTGGTGAGTGGTTGGTTGGTGAGTGGTTGGTGAGTGGTTGGTGATTGGTTGGTGTCAGACTGACCTGGCTCCAGCTGCTTTGTCCTTGGCATCTTTCTGGCGTTTATAGGAGGAGGAGCCAGGGCCAGAGTGGGAGGAGTCAGTCTTCTCCTTCTTCAGTGTGGAGGGAAGCAGGTGCAGCATCCTGCCCTGAGAAAGAGAGGTGGAGAGAAAGAGAGAATGTATTTGTGAGAATAACAGAGTTATGTGTCCTCTATGATCAAGCTTGCACTTTTCAACTGTCAATAAGAGAGAGTATTGGCAAAAGACTAGAAGTTACCTGGAACACGTGTCCATCTAGCTGAGCCAGTGCTGACACAGCATTCTCTGGAATCATGTAGGTGACAAAGGCAAATCCTTTAGGCCTCTTAGTAAGATTGTCGATGGGAAAGACCACCTCAGACAGGGGACCTGCAGGACACAGAGTTACAGAGCTGGGCTGAGTTTGTGTGTAAGAGATACTATCATTGACATCATTATTTCCATCATTATTACCATTTGGCAATACTTTCTGATTGTTTGTGATGCTTTGGCAATGTAAACACGTGTTTGTTAATGCTAATAAAGACTGTTGAACTGAGAGAAACACACCATGCTTGGAGAATATGTCTCTGAGCTCCTCTTCGGTGCAGGTGTAGGGCAGGTTCCTGATGAAGAGTCGTCCAGAGTCTGCTACATCCTCCTCTTCCTCATCATCCTTCAGCTCCCTGGTGAAGTTCTTCTCGCTCCCCTTCTCCCGTTTGTCCGTCCGGGCCTGCCACACAGACACCCGGAACACCTCGATGTAGCGGCCCCCTAACACCACACAAACACACTCAACACCTCAGGTAGACTCAGTGATACCACGTTTCCATGGTTTATGCTTCAATGAATTTGGCGAATTCTCTCTGCCGGTAGTCTCCCCACTTTTTCGTGGCTGTGTCATATCACAGACTGTACCTTTAAGATTCTAAGTGTGTAGAGTACACCAACACACACACACACACGCACGCACACACCAACACACACACCGGCTGATTTACTTACCCATGTAATCTTTGTTCTTCTTCAGGGCCTTTTCCACTTCTTCCTCAGACCGCAGGTCCACATATATATAACCTGAGACAGATATACACATTCATACACTCTGAGACAGATATATACTTTCATATATACATATATATAACTTGAGACAGATATACACATTCATATAACCTGAGACAGATATATACTTTCATATATACACATATATAACCTGAGACAGATATACAACCAGAAAAATATCTGTCAACATAGTAGCAGATATGAGAGGAGAAGAGTGACCTGAACACACACACACACACACACACACACACACACACACACACACACACACACACACACACACACACACACACACACACACACACACACACACACACACACACACACACACACACACCTGTTTTGTTGCCGCTTTCGTTCTTGGCTATTCGGATGGCAACAGGCTTCAGAGGGGTCATGAACTCTCGAACTTGTTGCTGTTAATGTCAAACAAACAAAACCAAAGCTGTCACACCCTCAGAAGATACAAGAACTACAATTTAAGGAATAAAGCTGTGGGCGCATATTCATGATAAATCTCTCCACTCTTCCTTTGCCCACACACACACACACACCTCACCTCTTTGACATTGAATGGAGCACCTCTCAGCTTCACTGTGAACTCTGTGGTGGGCTCAAACTGTGGAGCAGAGAGAGAGAAAATAATCACACTGTTCCAGAAACACTACGCTACCTGGTTTTACCTGCAATGTTACAGCAATAGAGCACCAATAGAGCACCAGTCTCATACTCTCTGATTCAGGGGCTTAGGGTTAAGCCTTAAATGGTTAAACGTTCTGGGTCAGAGAGGTAAATGTTTGGGGTAAGTCCGGGGGACCATGTGTGGGAAGGGGGGAGATCTTACCTCCAGTTTGACAGGCTTGCTGGCTTTGCCTTGTTTTTTATCCAGGGAGGGAGCTGCTGTTCTGGCCTTCTGGAGGTCTCTGTCTCCACTCTCATAGGCACTGTCTGTCTGAGGCACGCGGCCACGCTCTTCTTCATCATTTTCCTCCTCCTCCTCCTCCTCACTCTGCTCAACGGCGCCCCCTGTCTGTGCCACTTTGGAGCGCAGGTACTCCATGTCAGACAAGCCAGATTCCAGAGCCTTCTTAGCAGCACCTGTCAGTTAAAACACACTGTTAAAGACACACCCTAACCCTAACCCTAAAACACACTGTTAAAGACACAGCCTAACCCTAACCCTAAAACACACTGTTAAAGACACACCCTAACCCTAAAACACACTGTTAAAGACACACCCTAACCCTAAAACACACTGTTAAAGACACACCCTAACCCTAAAACACACTATTAAAGACACACCCTAATGCTAAAACACACTGTTAAAGACACACCCTAACGCTAAAACACACTGTTAAAGACACACCCTAACCCTAAAACACACTGTTAAAGACACAGCCTAACCCTAAAACACACTGTTAAAGACACAGCCTAACCCTAAAACACACTGTTAAAGACACAGCCTAACCCTAACCCTAAAACACACTGTTAAAGACACAGCCTAACCCTAACCCTAAAACACACTGTTAAAGACACACCCTAACCCTAACCCCCGCCAGCAAACATAGAGACAGCCCCACCAGCGGCTGGGCCTGTGTGTAGGTGTACTTACCCTGATCTTCCTCTTCCTCTTCCTCATCCTTCTCTCCCTCCTCCTCTGACTGGTCTGAATCAAAGTTGAGGTAATCATCAGAAGAGGGCTTCTTCTTCTTCTCCTTCTCCTGATTCTTCACCTTCTTCTTTTGATCTGTTTCAGGGGCGGCTAACTGGTCGTCATTGGCCCAGGTGGGCGCCTGGCTGCGATTCTGATGTACTGACACAAACTCCTTGAAACCCTGGTCCTCCTCCAGCTGACACACACACACACACACACACACACACACACACACACACACAGTTAAACAGTGCACCAAAGAGACAAGGAGGATCTCTCCACCTGTGTCTCTCTCCTCACCCAGTACTGCTTTCCCAGGTGGTCCATGAGTATTCTCTCTCTCACACAGCTTAATAAATAAAGGAGTATCTTTTTGAAATGACACACTGTGATTACTCTATCAAAGTAGCAAACATGGACTTACTTTGCCCAGGACACTGGGAAGTTCCTTTTTCATCTGGCAAAGAGCACACAAGGAAAGACAATCACAGATCAATCTCAAGCAGTTATGCAACACAATATCCTGTGAGGTTTTAGTATCATTTACCACATATTATGGTCATACTGTAGACACCACATCTGAGACACATCTGGGGAAACATAAAAAACATTGAGAACATATCAAAACGCGGTCCTATACCTTCTTATCCTCCCTGGGCTCTTTGGTGGCCGGGCCAGGGACTGAAGCTGGGCCTGAGCTCTGGGTGTGTTTGCTCCATGCTCTGGCCTTGGTGGGGTCTCCAAAAGACTTGCACATCTCCACCTGTACACAACACACAACACACAACACAGACCGTGAGACAGGACCGTGAGACAGGACCGTGTCTGGCATAACGAAGGAGTTCATCTCGCGGCACCAAACGCTCCTAGTCGCCTGTGGGAGGATCTGTTTTACCGTCACTCTGGACGTGTCCACGAAGCTCTTGTTGAAATGCTTCAGCGCCTTCTCGGCGTCTTCCTCAGCCTTGAAACCCACGAAGGCGAACTTGCGGAACTTGCCGTCCTTGGTGAACTTCAGAGTGCAGTCTGTCAGGGTTCCGAAGGCGGCGAACATCCCTCGGAACCTCTCCTCCTTCATCTGCAACCACAACCACAACCGCAACCACAACCACAACCACAACCACAAACACAACCACAAACACACACTTTACCTCCCGTTCCCAGTAACATGGTTAGCCAACTAGCTGGTAACACTCACTGACTAGGTTACACTGAGGGGTGCGTTATTGTAAGAAGTTAGCTCAAATAAAAGTGTTCTCGCTTACTTACCCCGTTTGGAAGGTTTTTGACTATTAATCTCGACATTGTTGGGAACTATCTATCTCATCAATACTCTGAAATAATGACTAAATGTCCATGTCAACAAACACGCGTGGACGTCTGCTCGCGGCCATGTTGTTCTAGTGGGCGGGGCCTGGGGAAGCAGCCAGGCGGGAGGAGTCGAGCTCAGAAACACGATGGAACGATGACTCTGCTTCTGTCAGAGCGGTGGTGGACATCACACCACAACTGTCTGGTTGGACCTCCTTTGACATTTGATCCATTTAAGAATGGATACTTGTTGTTGCTTGAGCTGTTATATGACCTCAGACGATTTCTTCTTTTTTGTCAAGATGCTCATTATCTATGACTTGTCTATAATGCGTATAATGCATCGCAGTAATTAGATTTAGAAAGCTGCACCAAATAAATCACAATGTTGTCACAATGTTCCCCGCTGTTTTATTTCTATTCCTTTAAAGTCCAAATGGCATTTGCTTCTTTTTGACTCGAGTGTACCTCCTGATCACGTGACCATCATTTACACTCTTCTTTTCCAAAACCTCAAATTAAAAGTCATGCAAAGTAACACATTATATTAGATTCTCACAATATCTAAAACAGTTATGCAGAGAGAGTTGGTTTGGAACTTAGTTAGATGTATGGTGTTGGTAAACATTTATATTGATTAATATTTGATCACTTTCACCATAAACTAAGCAATATTAATTCTGCAGTGTATATCAGACTGACAAGTTGTTATTTTATTTTTATTAAAAGATATTAATAGACATCTCAAAGGGCAATTTACTGAAACACATTATTATTGACAACTTTCAATATTTTCATAAAGATGAACATTTTGAGGACTTAAAAACACAGGTGTGTAAACAACAGTACAAACCACTAACTTATTCATGATTATGTTGTATATCCATTATCATAACAGTTATAATGTTTGGAGGACCTGGACATCAAAAAGAATAGCACTTAAAATAGTTATTGTGTTGTTTTCTTGGTCTAAATGACAATGTTGATTGTGTTCTTATAACAGTGGAATATACATTGCATTGTCAGTTGTTGTGTAGCAGCACTGAGGTTGTGTTCTACAGAGGGGTTGACATTGTTATCTTCTGGCGCTCCGTGGCGTCAGCTTTGGACGGCTTCCTCTTTTCTCTGGATTGAAATTCTGTATGGATCTCCAAGAACGTCTTGTTCTTGGTCTCAGGAACAACAAAGAATATGTATATTGCCACCAAGCAACAAATGACCAAGAACACCAGGAAACAATATTGCTGCAGCCCAGTCTGTGGAAGTAAAAGAGCAGATTTAGGATCAGCTTTAAACATATTTATCTTACCTCTGTGTTAGTCTCCGCTTCTTCTTAAAAAGCATTCTATATTATCAAGAACCATATAAGCTATATGTTAATGGTAGAATATTCATGGGAACACCAGGCTTGAAGAGAGAAACCCAGCTGGCACCTACCACGATAAATGGGAACACCATGCCTATGAAGAAGAAGCTGAGCCAGTTGACAGAACCTCCAATCATGTAGGCAGCCGGCCGTGTGGTTTGTGTGAACAACTCAGTGGTCAAGATGTTTGTCACACCACCTGCAAGACACAGTAAGGGTACAGCGTCAGTTTAAAACGACTCATCAATATCGCTCATTACCAACAGTAAAATCATGGTTTCTCCAGATCACACACACCCTCAGCTTGGAGATTACACACACCCTCAGCTTGGAGATACTAGCCTAAAGTTGTGATATGTTCTGTTAGTTACCTGGTCCCAAGCCAAAGCTCAGAATGAAAGCAAAGACGCATGCCATACTAAGATAAGGTGCCCACGGGCTGGCGTCCTGTGTGGAGAGAAAAGAGCACCACAATGCACTCAGAAACCCACGTTTTATACATATTTCAGTAGGGTGGAAAATGAAATGGGATTGGTAGATCAAAGATGTTTTACTTGAAATGTGAGGGTCAGAGTGAAGAAAATGCACCAGACGGTCATAAGTGTGTACCCTCCGATGATAAGCACTTTCCTTCCCAGAGATTCGATCAGCATGCCCTGAAAGACACGCCATCTCACATGACATTCCAGCAGACCAAGTATGGAGAAATGTGAGGTTTTCTAATTGACCTTAGAATCAGTAATCTACTGACATATATCATCTACTGACAACATCACACCACTGGTATGCATGACATACACCAAACATAGAACTATCACCAAACATAGAACTCTCACCAAACATAGAACTATCACCAAACATAGAACTATCACCAAACATAGAACTATCACCAAACATAGAACTATCATTGTTTTCAATGAGGACACTAGGTAGACATACGGTGGCTAACAAACCAAAACATAAAGAAATGAGGGATAATTCATGTGGATTCTGAATACTAGGAAATGTGTATATGATGACCGTTGCTACTTACACAGGTCAGGGCAGTGAGACACTCACAGGCTCCGGTTCCTATAGTAACGTACGGGATCATATTGGCTGGAATGCCAGACTGGGTGAACACATAATCTGCATAGAAATAAATCTGCAACAGAGAATTAACAGAGAGGAAAACACATCAAACAAAGGTGCACCAAACATTAATGTCAAGCAAGTTACATCGACTGATTAGAATACTCTATTTCTAGTCTGTGACTTGTGTTTGATAGTGATAGATCAGTCGGCCTGGAGGGGGCGTTGGCCTGGAGGGGGCGCCGCAGGGCTGCTGACGTACAGCGTTGATGCCGTTGAGCTGCTGGGCGGAGTTCAGCAGGATGATGGTCAGGAGCTGCCAGCGGAGGTTCCTGTCGGAGAACAGCTCCCAGGGCTTCTTGGGTTTAATCCCCATAGCGCTGATCCTCTCCCTCTCCATGTCTTCCCGCTCACTGTCAAAGTTATCTGAACCATGCAGTTTTTGCATTGCTGTGGGGGTCAAAGCATAACATTTCTGTGTCTAATAAGGCAGATTTTCAGTATTCAGTCATGTGCTTGAGTTTAGTGGAAACATTCTCTCCATCTGTCATCTGCTGACCTGCTGATCTGAACTTCCTGTCATGTGCACCATGTTTAATCACTATAAACGGTCTTAGGGCGTCAGCCCTCTTTATTAAACAAATAAAGGCTAAAAAACAAATATATAGGTTTGTTCGTCTGTCTTAAGAGTTCTCAAATTGATTAAATATGCAATTCCTCTGTTAATGTACCTTTTTGACATGCAAGGTCATCTCCTCTGTCAATCAGCAGGTAGCGAGGGCTCTCTGGGAACCAGGGCAGGATGAGGAGTTGGAGGAATGCTGGGATACAGGTGGTGGCGAGCAGGATGGGCCAGTGCTCTTCTTTTCCTAGAAGCTCTCTAAAGGACCATAGAAACTCACTAAAGGACCATAGAAGCTCACTAAAGGACCATAGAAACTCAGTAGGAGAAAGAACACAAGCCTCTATCAAAACATAATGCACCTGTTTGTGCTTTTTCAAGCAGCTACTCTGCAAGAGTCAAGGGTGGTACAGTCTTTACTTACTTGAGCCCAATCACCTGTCCAGTTAGGATCCCCCCAGTGAGGAAAATGGAGGTTCCCATCGCCATGGCACCACGAAGTGCCCTTGGGGCAATTTCCCCCAAATACAGAGGCTGCACGCATACGGCAATTCCTGCCAATCAGTAAAATCATAAGAAATATAAATAAGCCTCTGTTGGATCTCTTAACTCTCCCCTGCATATGACTCTCAAAATGTCCCTCTTTTGTTTACACATGCGTGCAAGTCAATAAACCAAAAACTAATATCTCTGCTTTTTCTCAAACTATGTGCCATCTGCTTCAGTTTAGAATTATCCTTCTGTGTGCATAAGCTCAGTAACTACACTGGGATTTCACATAGAACATTCAATAAATCTACTTATAGAAGAAAATACGCCTCTGCATCATATTCTAGAAATAAAGACATCAATGACTGCTGATATCAACCCTTCACAGATGAACCACACAATCCCCATACTAACATATTTACCCGCATTTAATCCTATGAAAAAGCGTCCAACGATGAGCAGCTCAAATGCTCCAGTAGGGGAGCTCAGGCCCATCAACAGAGCAGCCAGTAAGGCAAGTATGTTGTTGACCAACAACGTCCCTTTTCTGTGACAGGTAATATTCACAATTGATTAACAATATAGTAAATGTGCCATGTATGTGAAAGCCAGCAGTGAAATTACATTTGCCAGATCTTAAACTGAAAATTGTTTAAAATTGCAAAATACTTCTGAATACCTCCCAAATTTAATGCCCAGGGTTCCACCTATAGATGCTCCAACAAATCCTCCTACAGTGAAAATGGACACGATAGTGGACCACAGGAGAGTCAGGACCTGCTCTGGGATGTCAGAGTCATAGCGATCCAGCCAGGTTTGGTTGATGAAATTCTGTATAGACTGAACAAAAGAGGACCACTCACTCAATACAACATTCATTTAAAAAGAGATTAATTGGTCAATTCAATCTGAATTTCAAGTGCATGATTTGAGTATTCAAATCGTACAGTACCTCTGAATGTGTGTGAGAAATGTATGAAACAAACAAAAGTTGCACAGCTAGGCCACCACAATCACATAGCTCTTCTTGTTTTAAAAAAAAGTCTACTTTGCATGGGGCCTGCGAGTCAAATGTTTAGAACAAGCCATGGTCATGTGGTGGGACCCAAGATTCACTGAACCTCAAGGGCTGCATGTGACTGCCTCAGTAAATGTGCACACACATGCTGGGCAAATGAGGACAGGACAGAAAACAAGTATTACTTTCAGCAGAAATCATCATTTCAATAGTATTAATATTCTTATGTTCAATTCATGTTGACAAACATGTGTTACCTTTGTGGGGGCATTGATGACAGAAACATTATAACCATACTGGAAGGTCCCTCCGATGCAAGCCGCACAAACCGCCAGTAGAAGTGATTTGTTAGGACACTGTAACCAAATAAATACAGTTGGTGAGAATCACATTTTGAGTGATTAAAAATATGCACATATCATTTCTATAATAAGAGCGTGTTGAACGTCCCATGCCGAACATGATAACGATGGGGAATAGCTTCAGCAGCAATAATCATCACCATATTTGACCATTTAGACACCATTTGGTATTCAAAATTGAAATGGTCAAAAAGCCTGCAATACATGCCTAATGTGTATTACAACCAAGACATTTGATAGATTGTATTTTCATAATTAAATTCTAACTTGAGGCCCATTTGCTGTGTAACGACTCAACGGTTTAGTTCACAGAAAGACACGTAGACCTGCGACTGTACTGTGGTTTAGTTCACCTACGCCTACACCGCCTATACCGCCTACACCGCCTACACCGCCTATACTGCCTATACCGCCTACACCGCCTATACCGCCTACACCGCCTATACCGCCTACACCGCCTACACCGCCTATACCGCCTATACCGCCTACACCGCCTATACCCCCTACACCGCCTATACCGCCTACACCGCCTATACCCCCTACACCGCCTATACCGCCTACACCGCCTATACCCCCTACACCGCCTACACCGCCTATACCGCCTACACCGCCTACACCGCCTATACCGCCTATACCGCCTACACCGCCTATACCGCCTACACCGCCTACACCGCCTACACTGCCTATACCGCCTACACCGCCTATACCGCCTACACCGCCTATACTGCACAGGCCTTCAGGAATTATCGATAGGCTACTGATTACAGTTTGTAGGCCCATTCACATGTAGCCTAAACTCAGTATTAGAGTTATTATTATTATTATTATTATTATTATTATTATTATTATTATTATTATTATTATTATTGTTGCTATTACTATTATTATTATTGTTATTGTTGTTATTATTATTATTATTATTATTATTATTATTATTATTATTATTATTATTATTAGACATACATACCTTAATTTTCCCTTTTGATTCTTTAGTATCTTTGAGCAAAGGTTGATATTCCGTATCCCCATACGTATCCCCATTTCTTTTGGTCATTCTGAACCCTGTTTTCGTTTTATCTAACTATTTTTCTGATGACTTTGTAAACGCGTCAGTAGTTTTTTTCTGTCCACCACAATCTTACAAGTCTGTAACCCAGTTCTCTCTGTCAAAGGCGCTCATCCTGAGCGATGTCGAGGACCAGGTCGGATGCTCAGTATAAATAACGAGGATGATACAACTGATCATTTGTCCTGAGCATGACCGATGTTTCCCTTATCTATTAGCATGACATTGAATTACACGATTTGTTTCTTGTGCGTAATTCAGCTCTCTACAGACGCAGCATTAAAATCAATTAAAGAACAGGCGCGTCTCCGTCTCCCACCAGCCACAGATAATCCATTTCGTGAAGTCATCAAATAGTTGGCCAGTATTTCTTATATTTTCTAGCCTAATAATAGTAAAAACAAAATCAGTTACCTTTTTCTTTAATTCTGGAGACTCTATATTGCTATTCATTTTAAAAGTCGTTAATTGAAGCAAAATTCAATTTAGTAAAGTTTTGCCTCTCCAGCGTACTGATTAAAACGGTGTGGCGCGAGGGCAGCCTATTTACATGATGTGATTTTATTATTGTAGCAGATTTTTTATTCAGACACCCTGGGGTGGTCTAAAGTAGTCCTCAAACATTCCATTCGTTTTGCGCACAGCACTGACCTAAATATCATTTGAAATCAGAGTGGAAAGAGTGAAAAAACACCAGTGAACCTCCATCTGACCTGTATAACAAGTATAACAATTCTAAAAGTTACATTATTGACACATTTTACCAAAATGTTCTGGTAATAAGTGCAGTCTTCTTTGATCAAAGACCTCATTGTTTCTGGAGTCAAGTAACCAACAAAGCTTTAAGCCTCTTGGCCACCAGCCGACCCTTCCAGTTACTGGAGATATTATTACCTTTTAATAAAAGCTTCAAGAACATTTGAAACAACTTCCTTCATTTCATTGGCCTATACAACAAAGTATTTTGAGGAAATACTTTGTTTCACCTTACTTTACCCTTGAAAGCTAATGGTATTTGAACAATGTGAGTGTGGCAACTTTGAACAATATCTCGGGCACTTTTGCTTCTACTCCTAGAATCCCTGGAGCTGGAATCACCATCTCCATTCTCCAGGTTGTAGTTGCCATGTTTGGTCTCAGGGCGGCGCTGTAGGTCCAGTTACCCAGGTTTGGTGTAACACTGTAACTGTTCCCCCTCTCCTTCTGAACCTGGTGAAAGGTAGTTCTTCTACTGCCATAATGTCGGGCCGTAAAAAGCCCCGTTCGGTAGCAAACCCTCTGGAATCTGCGATCACCACACCCAGTGAACGGATTCTGAGAGAATGCCACAGTTTATATATCGACAGCGAACACGGTAATGAACGACCTCCTAACTAACTAACTAACGCACATCTCCAGTAACCTACACAGCGAACAGCCTGCGGAGGCTGGCAGGCTTATGCAACAAAGTAGCCAGATTCATTCCAAAGTTTCCTCTGACTCAGAAGTTTCTACAGGTCTTTACTGTGGGCTCGTATCTAAACTACTCAACAAGCTGACATGTCTGTCACCTGCTGGCGACACTGACACTTGGGCCGTTGCTGTAGTTCTAATACTGGACTAACATGAATCAACAGGGCTAATACTGGACTAACATTAATAAACAGGGCTAGTACTGGACTAACATGAATCAGCAGTAGGGCTAGTACTGGACTAACATGAATCAACAGTAGGGCTAGTACTGGACTAACATGAATCAACAGTAGGGCTAGTACTGGACTAACATGAATCAACAGGGCTAGTACTGGACTAACATGAATCAACAGGGCTAGTACTGGACTAACATGAATCAACAGGGCTAGTACTGGACTAACATGAATCAACAGTAGGGCTAGTACTGGACTAACATGAATCAACAGGGCTAGTACTGGACTATCATTAATCAACAGGGCTAGTACTGGACTAACATGAATCAACAGGGCTAGTACTGGACTAACATGAATCAACAGGGCTAGTACTGGACTAACATTAATCAACAGTAGGGCTAGTACTGGACTATCATTAATCAACAGGGCTAGTACTGGACTAACATGAATCAACAGGGCTAGTACTGGACTAACATTAATCAACAGTAGGGCTAGTACTGGACTAACATGAATCAGCAGTAGGGCTAGTACTGGACTAACATTAATCAACAGGGCTAGTACTGGACTAACATGAATCAACAGTAGGGCTAGTACTGGACTAACATGAATCAACAGGGCTAGTACTGGACTAACATGAATCAACAGTAGGGCTAATACTGGACTAACATGAATCAGCAGTAGGGCTAGTACTGGACTAACATTAATCAACAGGGCTAGTACTGGACTAACATGAATCAGCTGTAGGGCTAGTACTGGACTAACATTAATCAGCTGTAGGGCTAGTACTGGACTAACATGAATCAGCAGTAGGGCTAGTACTGGACTAACATGAATCAACAGGGCTAGTACTGGACTAACATGAATCAGCTGTAGGGCTAGTACTGGACTAACATTAATCAGCTGTAGGGCTAGTACTGGACTAACATGAATCAGCAGTAGGGCTAGTACTGGACTAACATTAATCAACAGGGCTAGTACTGGACTAACATGAATCAGCAGTAGGGCTAGTACTGGACTAACATGAATCAACAGTAGGGCTAGTACTGGACTAACATGAATCAACAGGGCTAATACTGGACTAACATGAATCAGCAGTAGGGCTAGTACTGGACTAACATGAATCAACAGGGCTAGTACTGGACTATCATTAATCAACAGGGCTAGTACTGGACTAACATGAATCAACAGTAGGGCTAGTACTGGACTAACATGAATCAACAGGGCTAGTACTGGACTAACATGAATCAACAGTAGGCCTAGTTCACAGTGGTTAACTTCTGTGCTTCTTCTTCTATTCCGTAGTCAGTTTAGTCAGTGTGGTTTTGGCACCTATTTTCAATATGCAAAGGCACTTTATTACATTGTTGCTTATTTATGTGTAATTTATTTCACTGTTTTTCTCAGATCAGCTGGCTAGGTCAGAGTATCTCTGGGCATGCTGATAGTGGCTCAGCTATCTAACCCTAACCCTAACCCTAACCCTATCTATCAGACACAGCAGCCTGTGGTGTTTAACAGTGAGGCAGCTCTCAACGACAGACTTTATTTCATGTAGACATTTCTTCTGTATTTGACTCAGCCAAGACTTAAGGACGTATTGTCCTTGGCTTCTAGATCTGTATCCACGAGCCAGCAGCAGGTGTCAGATTAAAGAGAGTGGTATTATAACAGATGATCTTGCCATTTGTAGTTCATTGGATCACCTTAAGTGGATTTTCTTCTTCTTTTTTCCCTTTCTGTTGTAGATAGCTCTAATACCTCCTGTAGAGGAGACCTGCCTGTCCTGTCTCTGTAAACACCTAGTGACTTAATCACACATATCAATGGCTGACACAGACACTTAGGCTGTCTGGTAAGACTGGTAATATGGGGAACTGGCTGAGGAGAGGAGAGGACGCCCACCAACCAGGGTTCTGTCGTCTTTATGTGATGCTTACTTTCCGACTCACTTTGAATTCCATTTAGTTTTTGTCAGTGTTCTAGTTCCTCTATGATAAAGCTACGCTACAGGTTTTTTTTTACTTGACCCAGTATTTAGTTTGAAGTGATCATATTCCCCCTTTAACCTCTTCTGTCAAACATGCCTCTACATGCTGCTAAACATTTATGTGTGTGTGCTTGCTTGCGTGTGTGTGTGTTCAGGACTGGTGAAGATTGCAAGCAGTCTGGGTGTCCGCCTCCTTCCTCCCCGGAAGAAGATCATTGTGATGATAATGGGGAACCACTCTGCTGGAAAGAGTTCCTTCATCAACTGGTAATACTGTAACCCCTCATTACCTTCATTACTGCCAGACCAGGCCAGGATCAGGAGCTGAGGAAGTGTGTGAGAATGAATTCAGGAAGGAATGAAGGAATGATGGAAGGAGGAGGTGTTCTATTAAATGAGTAATAAAAGAGGAGGCCAGTGACCTCAGTGGACATGGAGGTGCTGCAACATGAGCCCAGATACTGTAGCTACTCAACCAGGAGAGCACCTGAGACATAGAAAAGATGTCAAGCAACCTTAGTCATGGTACCAAGTGCTCAAGTGTTTGTTTTGATATATTGTACATAAGATGTGAAAAGGTTTAGTTGCTAGGTGTACATTTGTTTTAAGTGAGTTTTTGATTGATTTCACTGTATCCTAAATGGTTTATTATTATTTGAAATGTGGAATCAATATTGTCTCATTGGATGTAAGAGTCTGTGGTAGACCTCATATCTGTGCGAATCACTGGATTATGTTCAATGCACATTATGTCATACATGTCTTGTTACCCACCCAATTCTGAGCCATCTCAAACTGCTGCCGTTCCAGGTATGTGGAAGAGCATATCCAGAAGACAGGCGTCGCCATCGAAACGCAGGGTTTTACTTTCATCACAAGCGGACGGAAAAGAGAATCGCTGACGGTAAGGTGGTCCTTCAGCACTTTTTTTTTTTTTTTTTTTTTAAATATGTTTTTAGGGCATTTCTGCTTCATTGGGATAGAGATAGTAGAGATTGACAGGAAGGATGAGAGAGAGAGAGGAGGGACGACATGCAAGATATGTCGATGGCCGGAATCGAACCAGGAACCTTGCGATTATATGGTATGCACCTTAGTGTGCTACGCCACTGAACGCGCCCCACTTAAGCACTTTCTAACCGTGCTCCGTAACTCACTGTGTTTTCACTCAGGGGGGTTTGAAGAGCACAGTAAGCCTTGTCTTTACAGTGTCATAATGATAATAATAATAATAATGATGATTGCTTACCAGTGGTTTAGTTTTTCAGGCTCCATCTCAATGCTTTCATTACTGCTATAGACTAATAACTGCCATGGCTGTAATTACTGGAGCTGGTTAATCATCAATATTCCATATTCAGAACAGCTTTTTGTCCCTGTGTCTCTCGACGCAGTGTTGTGTGGGACTTGAATAATGTCTTTAAATGCGTTGGAAATGCAGCAGTCGCAGACATGCAACAAGAGCTTCAGTGTGAGGCCACTTGCGTGGCCTGGTGAGGTGATGCATGGCTGTGCTCGTGGCTCCTCTCCCTCCCTCTCCCTCTCCCTCCCCCTCTCTCTGTATGTGGTGATGAAGGCTCAGTCTGCATGCTGCTCCTCAGAGGGGCTGGGCTGCACACACACACACACACACACACACACATACACATAGGAAAAGAGAGAGAGGCGTCTCTGCAGTAAAACAAGACCAGGGAAAAAGCTCTCTCTCTCTTTCTCCTTCCATCTCTCTCTCTCTCTCTTTCTCTCTCTCTTCCTCCTTCCATATCTCTCTCTCCTCTCTCTCTCTCTCTCTCTCCTTCCATCTCTCTCTCTTTCTCTCTCTCCTTCCATCTCTCTCTCTCTCTCTCTGCCTCTCTCCCTCTCTCTCTTTCTCCTTCTATCTCTCTCTCTCTTTCTCTCTCTTTCTCCTTCTATCTCTCTCTCTCTTTCTCCTTCTATCTCTCTCTCTCTCTCCTTCCATCTCTCTCCCTCTTCCCAACTCTGATGAAGGAGATGAATGAAATAATTACAGTGAAGGTCTTGACTGGAAGGATTATCTGCTATATACAGTCGGGGCTTAAAGCAGGCGCTCACAGGAGTTGCTAGCTGCAGCAAAGCCTCTGGCAGTGAGACCTCTGGCAGTGAGACCTCTGGCAGTGAGACCTCTGGTGTCGTTTGGGGTGCGAGGAGGAGAGGAGTCTGTCCTGTGGAGCTGGGTTCGAGGAGGAGAGGAGTCTGTCCTGTGGAGCTGGGCTCCTTAGTCCACAAGTAGACATGTTCAGCATTTTATTATCATCTCTCTCACTATCTTCTCTCTTCAGGGAAATGCAACGCTACATCTATACCCACACTTCCGGCCGCTCCTGGAGTTTAAAGGTAGGACTTCCCCCAGGGTTTAAATCCCTCTAGGGTTCCAGAGGTGGGTGTCTGTTTGAGGAACTATTCATCTCTTTTTCCTGCATGACAAATAATTGACTGTTAAGATTACTTGACCAAAATATTTTTGGTGCAGTGACTCGCAGTGGAATAAGGCATGTTAGTTTGTATAAAACTACAGTAATTGATTTGAATTATTAGACATTTTTGAATATCATACATTTGAATATCAATTTTCATTATATCTGTAAGGAATGCAATGTTTTCTTTTTCAAATGTCTCTTTGTACGGCCTGTGACACAGATTCAACTGGTCTCAAGCACCTTAGTCCAAAGATGCCAGTTTCACTGTATGTGTTTTCGGTTCCCTACCTGGCCTGTCTTTCTGATAGAAGGTAGAGCTTAGATGCTTCCTCTGGATGACTAATACTCTGAGTCAAAGCCTCTGGGGGCATCAGTTCCTCACTTCACCGTAGATCAGTGCAGACTGTGTGTTCGTGCTTCTTCACAGTCATTCATGGAGTGTGATCTGCTAAGGTGGGAATCAACTAACATGATTAAAAGATATCCACGCTTAATGTATACATAGTTGAGCTCCAGTGTAGTGGGGAAGGTGGTAGATAATGTAGATAATGTAGATAAGGTCAGGGTGTGACTGGCTTGTCTCTGAGGAGGGCAGTGTGGCTCCATGCTGACAGTGTAGGAGCGGGAGTTCACTGGGTGCCCAGAGAACGTTATATAGCGTGTGACTCACACACCCCACTGACAGCAGTGTGGTTGAGTTAGGAGGAGCTGCTGAGAAATGTCACGGCCATTAGAGACGGCACGCGCAGCCAGAAGCTCCAGCAGCACCTCCACCGAGGAGCCACAGGCCCAGGGCGGAGGACGGAGATACAGCCTTACAACCCAACATCACCTCCACCGAGGAGCCACAGGCCCAGGGCGGAGGACGGAGATACAGCCTTCCAACCCAACATCACTGACGCCTCTTTAAAACAACATCTTAAGATGTGAACTCATCAATCAATGCGCCTCAGGATGACTCATCAAAATGCTATTTTATATCCTTTTGTGATATGGCCTTGTTCACGTAGCTTGTTTGCTGGCCTATAGGCTATCAGGATGTGTGTTTCTATATTTGCTGAAGTCATTCCAGTATGCTTTGATGTAAACGATGATTGAGAATTTGGGATTAGAACAGCAAGTGTAGAATTCTGCAGAGCGGTTTTTAGCAATGTGGTGTCATAGTTCCAGTCTTGTACCAATCTGTCGTTAAGAGCTTACTTCACGTATCAACTTTGATGTACTTGAAACCATTTCCAGTCTGTAGTTGTGGTATCCACATTATTCAGGGATCTGGTTTGATCCGGTTTCACCTGGGAGGCTCTGTCCTGTGCTGTCTCTCGTGTCCGTGTGGTCCTGGTCTTGGGTGATGCAGCATTATTTGCAGCCTTTGCCCTTTTCCTGGTGCATTGGATATGCCATGTATCCCTGTCTGAGGCAGCCGGAGCCAGCAGGGAGAGATATCACTCTCATTACCTTTTCACCTTTCAAGAGGCTTATGGGCTGGATCACCTATGGGGCAGCGTGTCTGGATCTGGTTAGCTATTCTTAGATGTTCTTGCCTAAAGACGACGGTCACGGAGGTCTTCTCCCACAATGCCTGTAGGGGCAGACGGGACTGTTTCATATTTAATGTCTCATAACTGGATCTCCTCCACCATTGAATGCTGTAACTGTAACTGCCTGGACCCCCTGAGTGATGTCACTGTGTTGAAGTGCCCCTCTGTGGCGCTGTGGAGACAGATCTTTCTTATGTAGATATTATGTTGTTAAGTCAAGCTGTATCAGGCCTTGCCGGAGTCTCTTGAGTCAGCTTTGGGAAACGGTGATGGCCTCTGCACGGAGGTCTGTTGGAGACAGGGAGGAGGAGATTGATGCTTTAGCAAAGCAGCCATGATGATGTAGGAGAACCTTAAGGGAATGCTAATGTGTGACAACAGCAGCAGCAGCAGCAGTACAAGGGTGTGATTTGTACTGGTTGTTAACACCTGCCTCTTGCTATGAAAAAGACCCAGTGTCATCCCAAGGCACCCATAGGAGGGGGTGGGGGGGTGTGGGTGTTGGGGAAGGGGGGGTGTGGTGGGTGATGTGGTCTTTCAACAGCCATTCTGTTCTGCTGCTCAGAGGGAGGGGGTGGGGGTGGGGGGGCTCAGAGGGAGGGGGTGGGGGTGGGGGGGCTCAGGCTGAGCTGTGCGTTGCTTCACAGTCGTTCTTCACTGGCTAGCTTTATGTCTCACTCTCCACCCTAAAGCTGCCAGTTGAATAGCTGTTGTGGGTAACCATGACAACAGACCTCTCTGCAGAGAGGATGGTCAGGAAATTCAGTCCTGACAAATTGGGCTGCGAGAGTCAAATTGAGGGTCGATCTATGAGGACGTAACATATGTAACTTCTCAGATGTATGTCAACCCATTCCAGCCTTATTATATCTGAACAATTCAGAAAGATTGGCTTTTTTGGGAATGGAAAAATCTGTCACTGGCTCCGAGTGCCTCTGTGTCCGCGAGCTTCAAGTATTGACCACACTGCGGCTTTGAATAACACATAAAACAGACATTGTCGCTGACAGCCTTCAGCGCTGAACTTCTCCTGAAGGGGTCCTGTAGTCTAGCATCCTGTACTGTGTGCACAGTTTGTCAGGGAGGCTGGAGGAGGTAGAAATCGGAGGACGGCACGTGTTTGATACCATTCCTTACTCCATTCCATGCTCCATTCCATGCATTACAACAAGCCTGTCATCAGATTTCTGCCTCCACCAGCCTCTATGTGTGTTGTAGGTGTCACAGACTACCTGTCGGCTGAAATCTCCACCTCCAAGCAGAAGAAGTTCAGCCTGGTGACGTTCGTAGACACCCCAGGCCTGGTAGACGGGGACATGATCTATCCTTTTGATGTCAACAAGGCTATCACCTCGTTTGGTAAGTGTGCAACACTTTACATCGGAGTTGCCCCTAACTGTGCAGTAACACTGTAATTACTGTAGTAACAACAGTCTATTAAAATGTTATGCTTTTATTATTGTGGTAACAACATTGTAATAACATATTATTCAACTCTTCATGAATCACAAGCTGTGTACTGTAAAGGTATCTGTGTCCTTCCTGCCCACGTGTCTCTCCAGGGGAGCAGGCGGACCTGATCTTTGTCTTCTTTGACCCCATGGGCCAGGCGCTCTGCAAACGCACACTCAACATCGTGGAGAAGCTGAGTGAGAAGTGTGCAGACAAGCTGCTCTTCTACCTCAGCAAGGCAGATGAAGCTGGGCGGGAGACGGACAGACAGGTCAATACATTTCAACTGTCTGTCAATACATCCTCATTTAACCTGGATTCAGATCCTTGTTTTCCATGTAGCCTGGGTGACTGGACTGACAGATTAGAAACATATGAAAATACTTGTGAAACATTTTTGTCAAACAGACGTAGTATTTAGACATTTAGACACAGCATTGCTAATTGTGTTACAACATCAAGCTGAGAATGTTGCATAACTAGAATCACTAGAACACTCATTCTGTTCCAACTGTTTTACCGTAACTGATGTCCTCACTAACAGCGGGTCATGATGCAGATCGTCCAGGAACTGTGTCGCCGACCAGGACTCAACAAGTGTGGTTTTGAAATGCCTACGATATACATCCCCAACCCACAGAAGGTAAGACATCATTGGTCAAAACTACTGTAGACCAATCTATCCAGACCTCGCCCTAGACTGAGGTCTTTATTCCAGAAGTTAGGGTAGGTATTATTCTATAAACCGGTGTATAGTAACAAATATAGATCGAACAGCATTCTCAAAGTGTAGTATGTAAAGATATTTTAATGTATGATAAGATTAGCTAGGGGACTTTCCACAGGATACTCAGGCCGACGTACTGACCCCTGCCCCTGATTGGCTCCCCTCACATGCAGGTCACATGACATTCAAGTCATTGAGACTGAATCCCTTGTCATTTTCTGGCAGTATCTCTCTACTAAACTAAGCGTTTTTATGATGCAGGATATGCTCTGCTTTAATCACACATTACACAGGCCTCTGCCAGCTGTACAGTTGTTATGGAACTCTTCTCTGGAATAGATCTCCAGTTTGTGAGCAGATTTGGGCAAGGTTGGAATTTAAAGCTTTCTGCTATCTCAGCTGTTAAGTGGTCATTGATTGCTCAGGAATGTAAATTTTCCTCCAGATCAGGATCTTAGATGCTAAGAACAGGATAGATCATGTGATATGACAGCTGTGAGACTTGTCCGCTGTCTCTGGGAGGAACGGTGGTTGTAAACCATGCAGTCTGATCAGCCACCTCTGACAACAGCAGCCCCAGACCTGAGTAATCGCTCCCCCATCGTGTGATCAATGGCGCTGAAGCATAAATGAAGCTGTGCAGTGGTTGGTGGATTTATGTATCCTTCCTGCATCAATTTATTTTCGCTGAGTTATTGAAGCCCCTCTCCCTGCAAAGTGCACAAGGCTGTCAATCAATACCCCCTTGTTAGATTTTAGCACCAAACTTTCCAGCCTCAGTACTTTCAAACATGTGTCCATGATGTCAAATCTCGAGGTTGTAACATTGTAATGCCCTCGCCTCTCATAACCACGGCCAATTGAAACGTGTTTTTGTTGCTTATTCTTCTCCCGTTCTGTCCGTTTGTCCAGCCGAGCCGGTGTGTGAATCAGATTGAAGGAGTGTGTGTGACCATAGAGAAGACCATCAACCAGGCAGTCCAGAAGACGCTGGACCAGCTGGAGAAGGACTGTGACCTCATCTGCTCCACAGTCACCAGTAAACTGGCCCAAGACAGGTAGGACCGCCAGGCTCTCCCTCTCTGTGACTCTCCCTTATGTTGGCTTTGGAAGTTCCCATTTTTGGATCATTGAACCCAATACATTTACAACCCCCTCACACTCCACGTCCGTGAACCCCCTCATCCTCCCTCTTCCTGCAGGGCAGACGTGAGCTTCAACAACAGTACACGTCTCCACTCCTTCCTGTGTGGGGCGCTGGGAGTGGTCCTGCCCTTCTTCTTCATCCTCAGCTTCATCATCAACACGTTCTCCAGAGAGGAGCTGGATGTCCTGCTGGGTGAGGGGCTGGCCCGGGCCCTCAGTCTCTCCACGGTATGTGACCCCTGACCTGACCCCTGACCTGACCCCTGACCTGAGCCCTGACCCGAGCCCTCATATCGTATTCTCACTGCGTGCTGCTTCCTCCCCGTCAGCAGTTCAGGCTGAAGAGACGACAGTTGTTGCAGCATTTGAGAAATGTGCAGTCATGGTGTATTTATACTGTTTTATTAAGGCATGGTGTATTTATACTGTTTTATTAAGGCATGGTGTATTTATACTGTTTTATTAAGACATGGTGTATTTATACTGTTTTATTAAGGCATGGTGTATTTATACTGTTTTATTAAGACATGGTGTATTTATACTGTTTTATTAAGACATGGTGTATTTATACTGTTTTATTAAGAGGGACAGCTGTTAGAGATGACCAAACAACTGATATAGTACAGGTGTAGTACATGATTACTGCACATGTGTCTTTGAGTAAACGTTGCTCTGTTCATAGATCATAGATCATTGATCATAGCTCTGCTCTGTTCTGTTGTGTTCTTGTTTTAACAGGCAGTAGTGGTGTTTCTATGGGACTGTATACCAGAGGATGGCCAAATATTGTTTGTGATCCTTGTTGGTGCTGTCTGCTATCTTTTGTTATTTCTTGCCAAGTATTTTGCGCGGTAAGCACAACCAAACGCATGCAAACACGCACACACACACACACACACACACACACACACGCACGCACGCACGCACACACACTGTTGAATGACAGTTGTTGACATGACTTTGCCCACAGCCAAGGTAATAGGACTCTTACGAAGAAGGAGAAGAGGAGTCTTGCTGAGTATAATGATTATGTCCAGGGTGTCGTTAAAGGCAAGAAGGTGAGAATTCATTTCATTGATTCTGATTCTGGGTGAAGAAACTATTAAACCAAAAAAAACAACAGTGTATTTTAGATGTTAGATTGATTTCTGAGACATGAAAAGTGTTTGTGCTTTGCTGGGTCCATGTCATGGTATTTACCTTCCTTCAACAGTGTAAGTTGTATGAGGAGTACCTCCAGCAGTGTGCAGCGGAGTACGACCTGTGACGCGGGGGAATCCGTTGGTCATCTTTACATGTCGGACTCTCTCATGGAATGTGATTTTGTAGGATGTCTTCATAAGCAGCTGGACGCTCTAAACAGGTATGGACCATCTCAGAACACCCAGCATACCACAGCTGTGATTAGCTTTATTTCAGTTTTTCTCAACAAGAAATTAGAGCCTGGACTCAATAAGCAATATGAATACACTCAGAGGTAATCAGAGGTGAACGGGATTCCACGTGCCTTTTATAGAAACTGTGATTGTGAAAATATGACAAGCAAATCTCCTATGACAAGCAAAATGTGATGTGTTTTTATTTTTTTTGCGTGTGTATTTCCATCTGAAATCACGACACTGTTTACATGTTAATAGGCTCCTTTCTCCTCATGACTCACTTGCAACTGCCTATTTGCCAGCAAGGTGTTTCACTGTCTTCAACAATCTTTAATGTGATGTTATATGTCTACTATATACTCTGAAGAAGAATCAAAAACACAAATGCTGCAGAAATATCGTATGGAGACACAAAAAGCTTTGTTTTGTAGCATAATTTACACAAACACAATTTCAACTGATATTTGCATGTGTATTCTGGCCAGTGCTAATCATTACCAGACCTAAACCTCTCCAATGGCTGCTTAATGAAGTACAATGGCCAGTGCTTTCTCCTGCCTCCAAAGATAATGTATTTATTTTTAGAATAAAGATGTCCAGCCTACAGTACTATGGCTAACTCAGCACAGTAGTCCAGTGTAAAAAGGTGAGAGAAATGTTTTCATGTTTGTCAACTGTGAAGTCTCAATACACTTAAGTGTGTTTAATCTTTTGGATATGTCTTGTGAACCCTAACCTTTCCCTTGGTTCCTTCGTAAACATTTCCTTAATCTCTCCTGTTTTATTTAGGACAGTGTATCAAATGCAATTCAAACACCAGAACTTAAGACAGTTATTGATACCATGTAGTTCCTTATATTTATTGGTATTTAGAGTTGTCTTACAGGAAGTCTTTAGGTACTTTATACCCAAACAATGCAGAAACGCCTCTTCGGGCTGTTTGCAATAATATTTTGGAATTTGTGTGGTACAAGTTGTGAACAAAATGTGCAACAATGTCTTCTATATATCTGTGATATGTCTTCTATATCTCTGTGATATGTATTTCAGGATTCATTTTGTATTGGTGCTCTTTCTAAGTATCTCTTTTCAATAATCGGCTTTGTTTAATTGTGTGTGAATGTATTTATTCTGTTTTAACCTTTTTGAGAAGCATTTTGATGCTTTTCTGACCTATAGAATGTCTCCCCACCTGTCTGTCACTGATAGCTAACTGTCACATGTTTCAGTACCTCAACGTACGAGGCCTCGCAGAAAGCCTCAATGTCATTGAAGTTGATTATTAAATATTTTCTGTTTTTTCTGAAGCTTGTTTTTGCTCTTCTTTGTATAATTGTTCTGATGTATGTGGTGATGTTACATAGATGCTGTAATGCATGATGAGGTAGAGTATATTGACGAAAACACAGAATAGATGATCCTGATCAACATCTCTAGACACGTGTCCAGGCCCGTCCTGCTGTACTGAGAGGCTTTGTGTCTTTGTCTTAAAGAATCGCTGTCATTGTGATCAACACATGCAGTTCAATGAGCAGTAAGGAGCCATTGTTGAATACTTTTATTTCAAAGTTTCCATTATAAAAATACCATTCCAAGCTTCTCTGTATGAAGAATATTCCTTTCAAAATTATGTGTTTAGGGCTGAAGTATTTTGAAATCTTCAACATGCCAATAAAATGAAAATGGAAATAGTTATTCCTCTACACACCAAAGAAAACAGTAAGTTGTGAATGAAAATGACAGGACCACTTCAAATACAGAGAACCAATGTCTGGCAAAAAAATAAAAGCAACAAATTAATATATTTTTGCAACAGGACCAACCCCAATATGACCAGGCCTTCAACCTCAGTTCCCTGAGTTAGTAACAAAGAACATCCACGGGAGATGACAACTACCAAAAATAGCCTTCAGCAACTATTGCATAATATCTAAAAGAACAACAACTATTACATTTTTGTTAGAAAATACTGACATCTATTGTTCTATTGAGCAAGCATTAACATAGATTTAAATTCCTTTATATTTTTAATTTGTGCAAGCTACGAGCAAGGTAACAATGGTCACCAAGAGGAAGAGGTACATTATAATACTAAAAGGAGTGATTTGCTAGCATCTTAAAGCACACAGGCTGTGTTGTGAGGATGTCATGCTTTGTGTGTGTGTGTGTGTGTGTGTGTGTGTGTGTGTGTGTCAAATGGGGAAAGGGACATTCAAGTGGCTGTTGCAACTACAGATTATGTAGCTTATCTTGTTGCAATACTTTGCATGGCATTGAGACGAACTTTGTGCAGTTGAAGGTCTATATTCAAAGCTGACTGATTGAAGCTTTGTTTTTAAGTGTGTAGATAACAATATCTTAGTTAGAGCTCAGCAAACATCAGGGTCAAATTGCTGCCAACTTTGACAGGGGATGATCACAGGTTGATAACTTGTTAAACCAGGGTGTGTTCCAATTCTCGACCCTTCTCCTGAGGGCTCCTAACACTCCAATCCATTCCTTTGAAGTCCATGAGGGGGTGTGTTGAATATGGTGGAAACTCTCCAGCCATGCTTGCACCAATCGAATGCTTTTCAATGCAGTAGTGGTGAAGGGTAGAGAATTGGAACGCACCCTGGTTTATCAAGTGATCATCCCACAATCATCCCCTTTTAAAACCCCCATGAGCACTCAAACAAATTAGTCTTACATGTTAAGACTAACATCTCAAACTTAGAAAAGTTCAGTTTAAATTGTACAGTCCTGTTTTGTTACAGTGCATTGAGGATTATAGCTATATACAAAGTTGCATGTACAAAAAATGTCAATACCCCTCTCCAGCCCCTTATAAACAAAGTGTACAGGTAGATACATCATGCAGAAGCACAAAGACTGAATCTGATATTTCTTCGCTGTGAAATCTGAGAAAACAGTCATGACCACAAGATTTGCCACCACAGTATTTGAGTATGTTAAAACTGTGTATGGCTCATAGTATAGAATACAGTATGTACAGCCCATCAGTATGCAGAACATCTGTAGAACAATATGTCAAACAGTTTCAGCCTTGACTCCAGGGGGGGGGTTACCCCAACAGGTCCAGACAGGGTCAGTAGTAGGAAGTCCACAGTATAGCTGCTCAGAGTCTCAGCACCAAAAGTGTCCATTGTGTCCAGCAGACCCCAGAGACACGGAGAGCTTGAGATGTCCCTGCTAGCCTTTATCTATCAACCAAGACATATCGCCTGTCCTGCAGTCCAGAGGGAAGACAAGAGCCTTTAAACAGGATGCTTATACTTTTTAGGCAACATTGAAGTTTATAGTATAGAGTCGGTAGCACTTTGTCATAAATCCTGAGGGGAACATAAACCATGTTGAGGGGAACAAGGAAAGCACATGTTTTCATACTTGCCAGGTCGAGTTAACATCCTTCATTTTTTTTGTGAATGCACAATGAGAGATAAACATGAGAGACATGAAAAATACAATTTACAGAAATACAGAAACACACTAAACAAACATCCAAACAATGTTCCACGTACAGTTGACGTATCCCAGGAGAAGAAGTTATGTACAGTAGTTTCATGTCTCTTCAGTGTCTCATGTCTACAGTATGTGATAACATCGGCATGTGTGTTTCCTCATTAAACCTTGAGAAATCTAAAGAACATAAAAACCTCATTGTCACCCAGACCAGATTTAAGAGGGGGAAATGTACTTACTCCACATCTCGCTTCCTAATCGTCTTTCCGGACCCTAAGACCTCTGCCACGCGGGATACAATGGGGTCATAGTTCATGCTGGCCACAGCGACCACCTCCTCCCCCCTATAGACGAGGCAGATTAAGGCAACATATTTTTTAAATGCAGTTTGAAGCAATGACTGATCTTTTGAAAAAAATGCTGAGTGATGCCTTGCGTACTGTATATTAAAAACATAAAAACAAATAGAAAATTCTGTGGAGAAACAGCCTGCTCTATGCCAGCCATCCTGCAGATAGCCGGTGATATATACACTTACTTGGTATAAAATGCCACAAATTTCAACTCGTCCAGATCTCCCTGGATTACGACATCATCAAAGCCCTCTCCGTAACCTTGACAATAAAAATGAATAATTGGTTTGTAACACCGACACACACCTCTATGTCCATGAGGACTCACCTCTCTGACCTCACAGCTAGGTGGCAGTGATGCATCAGGGGGCCAGACCGGCCAATCCCTGAGCCACTCCTGGAGGTCTGAAAGGATTGGATCGGTGTAAGCAACATGGTGACATCTTGCCCTCTGATAGGCTACTTTGAGTTTTCACCATATTGCTTATACCTATCCAATCCCTTCAGATCTCCAGGAGTGCCTAGGGGAGGGATCTGAGGGGTGGGGGCGGGGGCCTGGGGGCCCATTTGGAATTCAGAGAGTGTGTAGCCTACTTAACTACTCATAAAACAATGAGACATTTATACTGATTTGCAGATTACATTTCACATATTCAGTCCAACTGAAAGCTAATGAAATCATACAGTAGAAAAACAAAACAGCCGTTGTTTCTCTCCTGAGGAGAAGGCCTGTTTACCTGCATAGCGGATGCTTTTCCCAAACATGGCCGACCAGAAGTAAGGCACCGTTTTGATCTCAGCGGCTCTTCCCATCATGCTGAGTGCTGCCACTCTTCCTGTCAATCAGACACGAGCGTAGGGTGTTCTCATGATCTACTTCATGTCAAATATATACTGTAATTTATACTGTACTTACTGTAATGACTGTAAGTACATGTAAATGTAACTATGGACAACCAGATGATCAATATACTAATCAGTGCCCATTAGAAGATAAGCAGCTGGTTTGGTCTCTATGGTAACTCTCACCGTGCACATGGGCCATCTGCCAGTGAGGGATGTTCACCTTCTTGTTGCTGCGCTGTGGGAAAGGAAACGTCACCACGTCACCTCCAGCGTAGACGCCGTCAACATTCGTCTGCATCGTCTGACGGTTCAGAAGAGGAAGTGTTGCGTTAGTTGATGACTGCATTGCAAACAACATAGTATTCCTGTACATCATCGTAATAATGAAGATGGGATAATGAAGATAAATTTGATGAATGCACAGTTGTGGTGTTGCTTGGTTTTTACCTTGTTGACGGTAATGAAGCCCTTGGAGTCCATGTGAACCCCGCTCTGTTTCAGGAAGCCCGTCGCTGGGCCAGAACCTGCCGGGTGAAGACATATGATTGGCTATAGTCACATGACTTAGAGCAGGGAAGTTAGATACTTCACCGCCATGAAGCAGAACATACAGCACCAGTCAAAAGTTAGGACACACCTTGCCAAGAGTGTGCAAGGCTGTCATCAAAGCAAAAGGTGGCTACTTTGAAGAATCTAAAATATAAACCATATTCTGGTTTGTTTAACACTTTTTTGTTTACTACATAATTCCATATGTGTTCCTTCATAGTTTTGATGTCTTCAGTATTAATCTACAATGTAGAAAATAATAAAAAAATAAAGAAAAACCATTGAATGAGAAGGTGTGTCCAAACTTTTGACTGGTACTGTATAGTGATGGACATTGAGTGGCAGGTGTGTCAAATCTAGTTGTGTGTGAAGTCAGTGTCCTCTGGGACTGCGGAGGTTAGCCCTAACCCTAACCACCTCTCAGCTCCTCCAGCCCCACTGGATTAGAGGTTGCCTCACCTGTGCCAATGACACACACATCTGCCCGTAGGACTTTCCCACTCTTCAGAACCACTTCCTTCAACTGTGGAACGTAAAAACAACATTGACAAAAACAGTGAGGCCACATACGTACAGTAACACTAGATTACACAGCTGTGATACTTCCGTTCCTGGGTACAAAGTTCACATATTTGCTAAACCAGTATTGACACACATCTCCTTTTCTGAGCCACACTCCAAACTGAGGTTTTGGTCGTACAGTAATCCAGTGATTTAGCCGACACACTGTGTTTCACCTCGGCCAATCATGCTTGTTCTAAAAATGGGCTTGATTAACCAGGGAACAGGGGAGAGAGAGTCCTACTGCATCATGTCAGGAGAGAGAGTCCTACTGCATCATGTCAGGAGAGAGAGAGTCCTACTGCATCATGTCAGGGGAGAGAGAGTCCTACTGCACCATGTCAGGAGAGAGAGTCCTACTGCATCATGTCAGGGGAGAGAGTCCTACTGCATCATGTCAGGGGAGAGAGAGTCCTACTGCATCATGTCAGGAGAGAGAGAGTCCTACTGCATCATGTCAGGAGAGAGAGAGTCCTACTGCACCATGTCAGGAGAGAGAGAGTCCTACTGCACCATGTCAGGAGAGAGAGTCCTACTGCATCATGTCAGGGGAGAGAGAGTCCTACTGCATCATGTCAGGAGAGAGAGAGTCCTACTGCATCTTGTCAGGGGAGAGAGAGTCCTACTGCACCATGTCAGGAGAGAGAGTCCTACTGCATCATGTCAGGAGAGAGAGAGTCCTACTGCATCATGTCAGGGGAGAGAGAGTCCTACTGCACCATGTCAGGAGAGAGAGTCCTACTGCATCATGTCAGGAGAGAGAGAGTCCTACTGCACCATGTCAGGAGAGAGAGTCCTACTGCATCATGTCAGGAGAGAGAGTCCTACTGCATCATGTCAGGAGAGAGAGTCCTACTGCATCATGTCAGGGGAGAGAGAGTCCTACTGCATCATGTCAGGAGAGAGAGAGTCCTACTGCATCATGTCAGGGGAGAGAGTCCTACTGCATCATGTCAGGAGAGAGAGAGTCCTACTGCATCATGTCAGGAGAGAGAGTCCTACTGCATCATGTCAGGGGAGAGAGAGTCCTACTGCATCATGTCAGGAGAGAGAGTCCTACTGCATCATGTCAGGAGAGAGAGAGTCCTACTGCATCATGTCAGGAGAGAGAGTCCTACTGCATCATGTCAGGAGAGAGAGTCCTACTGCATCATGTCAGGAGAGAGAGTCCTACTGCATCATGTCAGGGGAGAGAGAGTCCTACTGCATCATGTCAGGCTGTTTCTCTCACTTTCTGAATACCTGTCCATGTTGGCCGAGCATCTCCGCCACCTCATTCAGCATGTAGAACTTCACCCGGTTCGTCTCAAACAGCTGCAACCACAGAGCACTGGGTCAAAGTTCACACACCGGTGGTGTTTCTCAAAGTTGATCTCATGGTGGCTTTTCCCATTTACTATTTACTATTTACTATTTACTATTTACTATGTTCATCTGGAATACTCTGTATGTAATTGTTATCTGAAATACACTTTTTCTGTGTAAGAATGCTAATGAGCTCTGTAGTAGGGTGTGTACAGCCTGGTTTCCCAGGGGTGTGTACAGCCTGGTTTCCCAGGGGTGTGTACAGCCTGGTTTCCCAGGGGTGTGTACGGCCTGGTTTCCCAGGGGTGTGTACGGCCTGGTTTCCCAGGGGTGTGTCCCTACCTTCATTATGGCTTTCCCTACTTTCTCCCCAAGAGCTTGGCGGAAGGGGATCGCCTCGATCCCGATGATAGAGACAGAGTGGGCCTTGTCTGTGAGAGCAGCCGCGACCTCCATACCTGATAAAAAACAGAACACACACACGTATCACATTCACAGGTGACTACTTAACCACACACTACTTAACCACACACTACTTAACCACACTCCACACTCTGTGTGCCGTACCAATTTAGTGAACAGTTTGGTTAGTTAGTTAGTTAGTTAGTTAGTTGTAGTAACACTGATATTACTCAGGTATCAACATTGTATTAACATGTAGTAACATAGCAATTTAGTGAAAGCTTTGTGATTGTATTGTAATTGTATTGAGCAGCTTTACACAAGTAGGACAAGGAACAGTCTTCACTCAACTCCATTACTATGCAGTTACTGAATCATAATAATTATTGCAACACATTAAAGGGGCATCTGGGATCCCCCTTTAACCATGTTGTTATTACAGTAATTGCAGTGTTATTACATAGGTATAAGCAGCACATAATGTGAAGTTCCTCAATTGTAGCTGAATGGTTACAGATCCGTTTACATGTATATTGTCATGTGTCTCACCAACAAACGAAGTTCCCACAACCACAGCATTCCTGTTGTTGGCCAGCCTGGCCACACTGTTGGCGTCCTCAGGGGTCATGAGGTGAAACACATTGCCAATGTCCTTGCCTTTGTAGCTCATTGGTTTGGGTCTGACAAACAGAAGTCAGGGGTGGACCAGTGTCAATAAAGGAATCACTCATATAAACACTGGTCATACTCTGTAAGCCAGGCAGAATAACAGAATGATAGTTCACCTGTTACTTTCAACTGTTACTGTTACTCACTTGCTTCCTGTAGCAATAAATAGCTTCCTGTATTCCATCCTGAAGCCATCTTGAAATGTCACGGCCCTTGTTTTGACATCCACTGCTACAGCCTACAGGACATTCAGACATCCCACAGTTAAAACCCATCTTTTAGCCACCCTGTCACTGGGGGATTTGTTCCTCTTCACTGCTGGTCTGAGACCAGTTCTGCCTCCGTGTCTCACCTCCTTCTCTGTGAGCAGCTCGATGTCGTGGGTCTGAAGGAAGTCCAGGGAGCGCAGTTTTAGCTGCTCTGCTGTGCTCTCCAGGGACTGAGGGGGAGAGGGTCGGTTACACCCCATCACAACACACGCCTGTGGTTTACTACGTGTCTAATGGGTGACGTAGAGTGAATAAATGCAGCTTTTCTGACACAAACGAGCCTCAAAGTAAAGTTGTTAGTGATTTTCATGATTAGAATTGCAAAATCAAAGGACTGTTCCCACAGTAACCAAACATAAACACTATCAAGGAATGATGTTATACCAAGATTTTACGTCGCAATAACAAAATCATATTGACCGAATCTTTGAGCATGAAATCTATGGGAGGATTATTAAATCTGTAACCATGAACAGTTGGCATGATTGACAAACCATTTTCATTGCCGGTTTCGCAATGTTTTCTTCCCAAAACATTCTTCCAATTGAAATAAATGTTCTGATTACAGCGTCTGTCTGAGGAGCCTGTGTGTTCTGTGTTGTGTTCTGGGTCTCTGTACAAACCTTACTCAGTTTAGGCCTGTCGTAGGGAGGGTGCTTGTCCATGGTGCACATGATGATGCGGTCTGTGAAGCCCTCTTGTCTTAACGTCTCTGCACACACCAGACCCGCTGGACCTTGACACACAAAACCAACACATCTAGAGTAGTAGATTCTTACTGAGGTGTGAATACAAACCAACACATCTAGAGTAGTAGATTCTTACTGAGGTGTGAATACAAACCAACACATTTAGAGTAATAGATTCTTACTGAGGTGTGAATACAAACCAACAAAACACATGGAAATAGGACAAATGTCAACAGTTCAAACATAAAAAAACCGACATTAGAATTACTAGCAATGGGAGTGCAAAGCATGGGAGCGTCCAACTGACCTGATCCAATGATGAGAACGTGGCTGAAGCCGGTGCTGGAGTTGATGACCGCTGAACACCTCGCCATGGGCTTTGACCTCTTCTGGGACTGAAGAGCCTGGAGGTTGAAACATTTACAGGGTCGCAGGTCAACCAGGATTCCAAATTCACCTCAATAATCTGTTTAAATACTCACAAGGTCTTCACCTGTTTGTTTGCGCGAATGATCACCTTGTCCTTTTCAACTCTGACCTGAAGCAAACAGACATGAGCGATGTGTACACTTTTTTGAGGAAGCTCAGAGACAGGATAAGGCAGGGAATGTGAATGACATCACAAACGAGGGAGGTCACCTGGAAGGTGGGGAGGCTGTCCAGTCCAGGGAAGTCCTCGATGTCTCCTGTCGCGATGTTGAAACATGCACCATGCCACGGACAGCGCACGTGCCCTTTGGACAAGACACCTGGAATACAAGAAGATATTTCCCACTGAACATGAAATCCCAAAGCTTCATTTCACACCAGAGAAGTCAAACCATGATGACGTTCCACAGGTCGTTGATAAGATGGAGACGGTGCCTCACCTTTGACCAGCGGGGCTCCGTAGTGGGGACACTTGTGAGCAACGGCAGAGAACTCTCCATGTTCTTTGATTAGCAGAGCTCTGCCACTCCCCAGATCAACCTCGCGCATCCTAGAAAGGGATAAGAGCACACACACACACACACACACACACACGCACGCACGCACGCACGCACGCACGCACGCACGCACGCACACACGCACACACACACACACACACACACACACACACACACACACACACACACACACACGTCATGGCACAATAAAGATTTAGATATAGGAGTAAATGAGCCTCATTGGCTGGATATCCCATCAGTACCAGGTTAATAGAGAACATTGTCTTTATAAATCTTACTGTCCGTTCTCCAGATCCTTGACGTGACAGACGGACGCCTCCACGTAGTCGCGGGGTTGGTGGTAGAGGCGGAGGGGGGCGGAGTCGTCGTCTGAGCAGTGTCCCAGCGCCCCGTTGGCCCGGCAGTCGGAGAAGGGGCTCGCCTTTCCATTTGGTGACATCACATCCACTTCCTTTTCTTTCTCCAGGAGGGTTAGCTCCACTTTGACCTCAACTGTAGGACACATTAGAAAATCACCTCTCAGGTTCTTATTCTCTCCCCTAGTTTTTCCTAATCACACCTTTTAATCGATATTGTAACGTCTCGCCCTGTTCCTTAGTTTATGTTTGTCTTTGTTTCATATCATTCATTTGTTGTTTCCTGTTTTATTTTGTTTTTCTCACCTTGTCTCTCGTTTCAGACACTTCACTTCCTGCCCCTGTGTGATGTCTACCCCGCCCTGACTGGTGTCACCTGTCCCTCATCATCCTTCCCTCTCCTGTGTGTTTAGTCTGTGTGTTCCCCTGTCTCTGTGCCAGTTCATCTTTGTCCTTTGTGCCAAACGTAAAAGCTATCTATCCTTGTGTTATTTGTTTAAGACTATTCTAAAGTAAAGACTATTCTTTTGATTCAAGATTTTTGTTTCCGAGTCGTGTGTTTGAGTCCTCTGCCTGCGTACTACAGTCATTACAGATATCTTACACAGGCTTACATAGTCATACAATTTTGGTCTTTATTCAGCAAAATCCTAATGGAGAAAGTGCTTTGTCAAGTTAAAATTACTTGACCATGACAAACTGTATTGTGAATATTTACTGTAAATGTAGTGCAAATCTTTGGAGCTTTAGAGTACAAATTCAGCACATTTTGTGTGACAGGTCTCTGTGGCATATGGAGGCATCTGATGACATCTGACGCGTTGCCTTTAGGTTTTTATTCCTGCGTTTTAAGAGGTGGTTGTGTAACCCTTTTTCACTGCAGCCAGCTTTATCTCTTCGGCTGGAAAAATGTGCTGACCATCCGGTTCTTACACAGTAATCTGGCTGGAATTTTCACCTGCTGAGCGAGTCTTAATTAAAATCAATGGAAAATCATAAGAGTGACTGCAATTGCAGGAGAGGAAAGGAGAGAGCACTCCATCCCCACACTCACCCTGGGTTATTCTGGATGACAGCCTCCTGCCCCACACTCACCCTGGGTTATTCTGGATGACAGCCTCCTGCCCCACACTCACCCTGGGTTATTCTGGATGACAGCCTCCTGCCCCACACTCACCCTGGGTTATTCTGGATGACAGCCTCCTGCCCCACACTCACCCTGGGTTATTCTGGATGACAGCCTCCTGCCTGTGGCAGACTCTCACTCCATCCCCACACTCACCCTGGGTTATTCTGGATGACAGCCTCCTGCCTGTGGCAGACTCTCACTGGATAGATCCTTATTAAGGACCAGATGTGGGATCATTTTCAATATTGTGTTAGATTTCCGTTGGCAATGACTTTGTTTGGATTATTCCTTTATATCATCCCATCCCATCCACAGGATGATCAGAACAGTTCCACATCCAAACTTGATTACCTACAGTAACTATATGCTCAATTGCTGAGAAATCTCTCCCAAATATCAATGTATATAAGATAAAGAGTAAGAACATGAACATATAACTGCATTGTAAAGTCAGCAGCACCGTGACATATTCCTGAGCAATGATGAGTTCTATCAGCAACAACCTTCCAGAGCTGGAACATAAACGACTGTAAAGATGATCCCACTCATGAACAGACAGATCTCTTTTCACCGACTACAGATTCACACTGAGCTGAAACAGTCAACTGGGCCTTCTTTCAGAAGCCTTTTTACACAGTAACATCAAAGTACACCTTGGATGATACCAGTTTAACGTTTAAGTTATGATTTATTTAGATTTTCTTGTTGTTGTTGCTATTCTTCTCACTCTGTGTTTGCATACTGATATGATTTTTTAATATACAGTATCTACTGTACTTACTGAGTGGTATTGTGTCCTCCTCTCCGTACACACAACATTGTGTAAAGTAAGGAGCTGTTTGGTCAGGTTTTGGTCAGGTTTTGGTCAGGTTTTGGTCAGGTTTTGGTCAGGTTTTGGTCAGGTTTTGTCTAGTGAATGTTTGTGGTCAGTGCTCGTCACCGCTGGGTCAGAGGTTCTGTCAGGGCCTCATTTGTTTAATAGACTTTGACTAATTAGACCTCAGAGCCTTTACTCCCACAGTGAGGGGCCTCTGCTCTGCTACACTACCCCCCCCCCAACGCTCTCTCTGCTACCCCCCCCCCAACGCTCTCTCTGCTACCCCCCCCCCCCCCAACGCTCTCTCTGCTACCCCCCCCCCCAACGCTCTCTCTGCTACCCCCCCCCCAATGCTCTCTCTGCTACCCCCCCCCCCAACGCTCTCTCTGCTACCCCCCCCCCCCAACGCTCTCTCTGCTACCCCCCCCCCCCAACGCTCTCTCTGCTACCCCCCCCCAACGCTCTCTCTGCTACCCCCCCCCCCCCCCCCAACGCTCTCTCTGCTACCCCCCCCCCCCCAACGCTCTCTCTGCTACCCCCCCCCCCAACGCTCTCTCTGCTACCCCCCCCCCCCAACGCTCTCTCTGCTACCCCCCCCCCCCCCCCCAACGCTCTCTCTGCTACACTACCCCCCCCCCAACGCTCTCTCTGCTACCCCCCCCCCCAACGCTCTCTCTGCTACCCCCCCCCCCCCAACGCTCTCTCTGCTACCCCCCCCCCCACCCCCCCACCCCAACGCTCTCTCTGCTACCCCCCCCCCCCCCCAACGCTCTCTCTGCTTAGTACTGAGGACATATTCTACCCTGAAAACTCTCTCTCCTGAGGACGCAGGACATATTCTACCCTCAAAACTCTCTTTCCTTAGTACTCAGGTCATTCTACTCTCCAAACTCTCTCCTCCTGCTGATGACACACTCTCTCCTTAGTGACCTGTTTTCTGCCCCTTCAACGTCAGTCACTAATCACTATTTCAGCAATGTTAGTGTTGTGTTGGATTGGTTGTTTTTGTTGTTGTTGTTTTTTAATAATTCTGTTCCAAAGCTATCGCTTTCTCCAAGATCAAATTGTTGCAGCACTGTTGTTTATCATAAATATTAATAATCATGTTCTAAACTTAAAGCATGTAATGCCCTCTTCCTCAAATCAGCTGCATTGAAACAGCATCACATATGTATTGAAACAGACATACTGTGTTACATTTGAAACTCATATTTTACTACGTAATCCTCTTCAAAGCAATGCAACTGAGAGCATTAAAATTCCTCCCCGACAAAACGCCATGCTACAAACCCTACAAAGGCAGTCAGCAGAGCAGTTTGTATGACCTATATATAGCTGGAGAACAAGTGCCAATTATTACAGGATTTGGAGTGGGGCAGGTTGAAGGAGAACGGGGGGTTCGAGGGGGAGGTGGTCACCTGGTTTGGGTTTGGAGAAGCATCCTCCCATGATGGGCCCAGTGTAGAACCAGGAGACCTGGCTGATGATGCCCAGGGGAGGTGGAGGGGGGAGGGGGTCAGATCCTGGGGTTGGGCTGCTGGGTTGGGGGGTAACAACAGTGCTGGAGGGGGGGTATCAGTACCTGCAGGTCCAGGCCAGCCATAGCAGACATCAGCTCCTCCACATCACCTGGGGAAACGGAACAACAGGTCAGTGTTTGAAGAGCCCAACATCAGCACAGCGCTAGGCTAGCAATAACAACTATTAGCATTCACAGCACTGTCTGCAGCACTTCCAATGGAACTGTTCACAGCTTTGTTTCTGATGCAAAACAGCTCATGAGAGGCTCTGCCGCTGAGCTGTAAACAGATCATTATGGGATGCTTTGATATGTCTGTGATAGGGCAGGTAGACCCCCAATCTGCTTCTTTGATTCATCAAGAAACGTATATTGTTGTACTTATTTTTCACATTTGGCAACAATGTAGGCCTGAGAAAAAGTTTTCCCTGTTTGTGTGTGTGTGTGTGTGTGTGTGTCTGTGTGTGTGTGTGTGTATGTGTGTGTGTGTGTGTGTGTGTGTGGTGTGTGTGTGTGTGTGTGTGTGTGTGCGTAAGTGTGTGTGTGTGTGTGTGTGTGTGTGTGTGTGTGTGTGTGTGTGTGTGTGTGTGTGTGTGTGTGCGTACGTGCGTGTGTGTGTGTGTGTATGTGTGTGTGTGTGTGTGTGTGTGTGTGTGTGTGTGTGTGTGTGTGCGTAAGTGTGTGTGTGTGTGTGTGTGTGTGTGTGTGTGTGTGTGTGTGTGTGTGTGTGGTGTGTTTGTGTGTGTGTTTGTTTGTAAATCTCTTACATGGAAGTAATGGTCGTAATTGGAAACATTTTCCACGGGCATTGTTACTTTTGTGAATGCATGTTGTACAGGAAACTGTTAAATATTAACACCATTTGGACACCTATTAACTTCCTTGTCACAGTGTGTTTTGAAGGGAAGCAGAGGCCCCATGAGTTTCAAACCACCCTTGTTTTGCTGCCACATTGCCCACACAGTCCTGGCAGCATTCATGGTATTTCACCCACACAGTTACTCCACAATACAGCTGTTGATATGAATATGAGAGCATTCAGTACAGTATTAAGAGGACAGGTTTACCAGTCAGCATTAACCACTGTGATTAACCAGCATACTATCCTTTGGCATTACAACTAAAGGGAGTACTTGATATTCAGATCACATCCTAATGTCCTTGAAGTTAGAAAAGGGGCACTATTGAATGGAGCAGTGGTTCAAGAAAAGTTCCAGAGACCAAATAATAAATAGAAAGATCTCTTGTGATGTTATTTACTAAATACATTTCATAGAGTAAAAGGCCTGCCGCTGTTGCTGTCATATTGTCAGTGTGACAACAGTGATAATGTTAGTTCAGTTGATTTTTAAAGTACTAAACTGCACGTCACAGTAAAATAACTCAGAATGATCTAGAACTGTAGGAGATCGTATGGAACGTTGTGAGCTTTTCAGAGGAAACACTCGAGAGTTAGGAGCATGTTTTTAAATATTTTTTTGTAAATGTTAAAATGCAACATGAGCATGAAAACAAGTGGACGAGCCTGTTTCCTTCTGGCACAAACGTGGGTGTCTCTGTTTTTCCTACACAATTCATGGAAATCTCCATGGCAACCATGAATCCTTTCCTACAGTACGTTCATTCTACATCCACGCTATCTTGGTGAAGTCTTTGATGAGAAACATTGCAGAGTAGTGTTTCACCACGCTCAACAATTAGCCAGCAAACACACATCAAACATGACAGTTCAAAACCTCTTGCATGTTGCAAGTCAACAATGTCATACAAATGACCGTTTTATGAACACAAAATTGGATCCTAAAGGCTGCTCTGCTGCTCTGCTGGGGTTCCAGCAGCAAGCCTGAGATATTTTGTGCGAACCCAAAGTAGGTTAAGCAGATTTGGTCCTCACAACATATGACGCAGATCCCAGTCTCTCACCGTTGGGCCTGTCCCCAAGCAGTGCTAATAATCCTTCCTGCAAACAAGCTGTCAGTCTCACTCACTTCTCCACAAATGTAATACTTTTTACTGGAATGTAGAAGGGAATTAGCCATTGCGGCTCAATGTTTTGGCAGTTTCCCCCTTAAGTATGGATGTGCTGTAAGTGGTGACCGGCCTGATGTTGGACCGAGGAGGCGGCAACGCATCACGACAGCAAACAGCAAACAGCTCCTATTGATAACTGGGGGGTTGTGCTCCCGACGGACGGACCACGCCACCACGTCTCAGGGAGGTACCATCACCACCCCCCCACCCAACCACCCACCCACCCGCCCACCCACCCCCCCACCCACCCCTCAGAGGGAGGGAGAACTTTGCTCCCTCCAGGAAAAGGAGCACAGATAAAATACAGGTTATGTGTGTTTATGTGTGTTTATGTGTGTTTATGTGTGTGTGTCCCTGCAGATAAACAGAAACTCCTCATTCTCTATTCTGAACCACTGAATATTTGGAGATGTGGTTTCTATACAACCATTTTCTCTATATAAGCATATTTCTCTGTGGAGTGAATCAGTGGGATGATTTATGAGTCCATTAAAGGGATAGTTCTCCCTAGTAGCACAACTTACTGTAATATTCATTTCCTCACCATGAAAGCAGTTTATGGACAAGGACAGACTGCAATCCATACTACCACCAACCACGACCACCAACCACGACCACCAACCACGACCACCAACCACGACCACCAACCACGACCACCAACCACTACCACCAACCACGACCACCAACCACGACCACCAACCACTACCACCAACCACTACCACCAACCACGACCACCAACCACGACCACCAACCACTACCACCAACCACGACCACCAACCACTAACATTAACATCTTCTGACTGACTAAAACCAATCAATGTCCCCCGATTTAGCAAGCTTTAAAGAATTTACACAATCCCTTTCAAAGTTAATTTGAGATGATTTGGGCATGAAATAAATTCGTGCTAAATAGGAAACATAGACTTCTATTGGTCTTTGGTTAGAGCATGCTTAGCAGTTGGTGTCAGTAAACAAAACCAAATGACTGTTATCAAGGTAAGCAAACAAATGGCTGAAGTCATTTAGCAATGAGTGAATGAACATCTCAGTCATTGGATGGCATGGGCAACAGTGGTCTCAATCATTCTCGCAACACCTGTTCTGCAGGTAAGTAAGCCTTTGGTTAAAGATTAGGGCTGGTGCTTTGATCCACAGCTGATAAGGGCCAACATTCATGACAAAGTAACACCCCACTTAATGTTTGACTACACCTCCACCTCCTTTTCACCTGCAGCTATCAGAATGGCTGTGAAACACAAGATATCATCCTACGATTGCATCAACCACTGCTTGAGCAACAGCCTTTAGGTACAAGACAGTTAATTAGCTGTTTACCATGTTGCCCTGGGACTAAGGAAGTTGTAAAGTTAAACCCATTCAGGAAGTGTTTGTTTGTTAAGTTAGAAATCCTGCTTATCAAATACTTAGCTGGTAGCTCTGCCTTGATTGATCAATAAAGGACCAGGCTCAGAGAAGCTGATGAAATAATAACAATTGTTTTAATTGTTAAAGGATGAAAAGAAGCTTTTGAGTGACTTCCCAGGGCTACCAGTCTGACACTATTAATGTGTAAACATTGGATTAATTATAGCCCAACAAATTCCCCAATGTGAAGCTCTTCCATGTGAAGCAATCACAGGCCTGTATTGTAACCATGTGCTTTCCCCCTTTGTCTACTACATGTTTGCATGCTTGTTTCAATGTGTTTTCATCAGGAAACCAGAATGCTTATTGCCTCTTGCAAGTGTCCTTCAGGTAGGATGTAAATCAAACATTGTTCTTGTTCATACCATTTGTAACTATAGGTTGTTGCAGTATATGAAAGCTATATCCCAGCAAAATAGAACATTTCTCATGTTATTGTTATTGTACCGTGTTTTATCAAAGTTAATTTGTGAAATAATATCTATTGAGAATGATAAATGTGTCATTTGCCCAGTACTATATGTAATGCTCAGTTAGACGTCCATTCAATAGGTGGTGAGAACAGCTAAGTCTGGAATGTAATGTATGATGTCTGAAATGTGTTTTTACCATTATCAGGTTAAAGGGGTCATGTAGTTGAGCTTGTTGTGGAATTCAGAGGCTAACCATTAGTGCACTTTGGATAATACATGGATACCACGTGGCTCTGGAGAATGTATGATACGGCCAGTAGTCTCATATATAGAAACATAAATGATCATTTATTACATATTCAGCAGTCTCTGTGGACATTTACTTACTGGATAAACCTTGGGCTACACAGCACCCTAATATACATCAATCAAAACCAAACTTTATTTAGAGTTGAACCTTTTCCTTATTTTTTATTCTGGAGAAGTTATACTCCACTATAGATTCGAGAGTTCTTTGTGTTTACCATATCACTACAAATACTTTCAACATGGAAAAAAAGAAATTACTATTCATGATAAGCCAAGCCTGAAAATCTTTGCCTGAATTAGAATTTTTGACAGGTTGACAGGTTGACAGGTTACAATAGTACTAGAGCTGAACTGTCCCAGGTAGTGTCAGGCATTGTAGTGTCAGGCATTGTAGTGTCAGGCATTGTAGTGTCAGGCATTGTAGTGTCAGGCATTGTAGTGCTGCTTTCAGCATTTGCTTCTCAATTAGGCCAAAGGAGTTGTGATGTCATGGAAAACCAGAATTGCATTTTACAGAGGGGTGTCCACTCCTGGGGGGAGCAGCTTCCACGGTCAAAAACAACTATTGAATTAACCAATTTCTCAGGCGCACACACACACACACACACACGCACGCACGCACGGACGCACGCACGCAGGCACGCACGCAGGCACGCACGCAGGCACGCACGCACGCACGCACGCAGGCACGCACGCACGCACGCAGGCACGCACATTGTATTTAAGTATACTCACTGAGTTGAAATGAGGAAAAACTAAATAAGTCAGTCTTGTTTTAATGCTATGCTGTTTGGTGTATTTTGTGTTGAGTATAATGAATATTCTGCACCACGCTGCTCCACTTCACCAAGGAAGAGAACAGAGATGTGGAAGTGGAGCAGGTGGGAGTAACTTCCATGGCACTGCGCTACTGTTTGTTAAGGCTGTTAACGCTGTACCACAGACAAACCACAAAACAGTCAGGTCTAACGATACACAGAGAATCACACTAAACACAACCACAAAACCAGCTCTTCCAAACAGTAACAAGAGGAAAGGTCCTTACCGTCGCCTGTGTGGAGCAGGTACATACAGTTCCTCTCAAACTCCCCAGTGTTCAGCTTATCCTGCAGCGCAACGTAGCATACTAGCGCTCCAGTCCCCTGAGAATCCCGTCCCTCTCTGGGGTTGGCTCGCTCTCCTGTGTAGTATTCCCACTCTGTGTCTCCTGTTCTTCCCTCCTCCACTCGTCCCCTCTCTCCTCCTCTTCCTCTGGATGCAGCGGGAGCAGCAGTCTCTGGTGGGTGCTATCTCTGGGAGAAGCCCTTCCAGCAGAGTTACCAGGGCTGATCGGAGGAGCTGCTCTCTCTCACTGACGGCGCCCGCCAATGCAGCACCAGGGGACCCTTGCCAGTTTCTCAGCTGTATGCAGTATTGATGGAGTTGCTGGGGGATGCTAACACAGCACCAATTCTCACAGCGTTCTGCTCTCTTCTTTCCACCCCTCCCCTCTCTTTCTCTCTCTCTCCCTCTCTCTTACACACAGACACACACACACACACACACACACACACACACACACACACACACACACAGTCCCCCTCCTGCTCAGATCCTTTCAGCCTCGCCTTTAGATGCCAAAGGCCTGACTTGCCAGTTAAGCCTGATCAAAGACTTGCTGGGCTCCCCCCTGCACTGCCTGGTCTGCCTGCCTGCCTGCCTGCCTGCCTGATGGGTTGCTTGTGTGTATGTGTACTGTCTGCCTGTGTGCCTGTCTTTGTGCAGGATTGCCTACCTACTATAAACCCTTATCTGACTGACTACGGTACCAGCTTGTCTGACTGTCTACATACTTTAAATACCAAAATTCAAGCTTTTGTTACTGACACTTGCCTGTAAGTTTGTTTGTCTGTCTACAAGCTTTGAAAATATTACACCATACCAAAGTATTATACAGCATTTTCACTGTAGAGCATGGGAACATGGCGAGGTAAGGTAATCCCTCCGGCCTCTGCCAGGGTTTATTTAAGAGGGGATGGTGTGGACTCGGCTCTTTGGTGGATTACATTGTGTATTTGATTGGGGTGGAGGAAATACCAATCATATGAATTGATCATTCTTCTTGACTGCAGGGTAGCATCTGCTTTCTGCTTTCTTCCATCGAAATAAAGTGGAACAGTGTTGGTGCTCAATTCAGCTACTAGATATTATCATGACAAGGTCAAATCTCACATCCCTTTCAAAGGTATTACTTTCATGGATATATTGTTACATATCTAATGTAATAAATAAACATAAAGTATTCAGCATTTTATATAAAGGGGTTGGATTTGTCAGACTCACACATTTATATCATTCTACCTATTGTTGCAGATGAACCCATGTTAACTCTGTTAACCATGTTAACCATGTTCTGCTTTGGCTGAAACACACTGATTTGTCTTGTGTTGGCTGGGCTCAGTGTACCCTCTGCTGGTCACAAAGAAAAGAATAGAACAGGACCACTGTGTGTGTGTGTGTGTGTGTGTGTGCGTGTGTGTGGTGTGTGTGCGTGTGTGGTGTGTGTGCGTGTGTGGTGTGTGTGTGTGTATGTGTGTGTGTGTGTGGTGTGTGTGTGTGTATGTGTGTATGTGTGTGTGTGGTGTGTGGTGTGTGTGTGTGTGTGCGCGCGTGGCTGTCATTGTATTGTTACTGTAAGGCCAGTAAGATGACTGATCACCTCTCTCCAAGGGCAGGGGCAGGGGGAGGGGGGGGAGGGCCATATTACATCACCAGTACATCACTCAGTTTAATTTAATTACAGGAGTACTCCAATCCGCACAGTCACCCGGGGACCGCCATGCGCTCCAGAAACCCAGATTAGAGGAGTATCCCACATGATTGAATCATTTATGGGCTATGATACCAAAGCCTCTCAAAATGCTTCTGTCAGCAGCTTGAGGTCTGGGGTTAACCCTTACAGTCACTTTCTCTAAATGGAATCAAATACTAGACCACACAGAACCACAACTGTACATTACAGTAAAACTTGCAAGTTGCAAATGCCACTTTTTGTGACAAAATGTTTTAATTGTTTGGCCATTGTTCCTCTTGTACATTTACACTGTTTCTTCACAGCGTGTGCAGTACAGTGTCCCTCAGCCAGAATGTGCAGTACAGTGTCCCTCAGCCAGAATGTGCAGTACAGTGTCCCTCAGCCAGAATGTGCATTAGGAACCCAGGCAACCTTGTGTGACCAAGTCCCTCCCCCAAACGAAACACAACACAGGACCTGCAGCTTTGGAATGCATCTCTTATTAAACTCCTCTTAATGCCCTTTCACTCCTATACAGGCACTGCTCAGACTCTGGGCTTTCACTCCTATACAGGCACTGCTCAGACTCTGGGCTTTCACTCCTATACAGGCACTGCTCAGACTCTGGGCTTTCACTCCTATACAGGCACTGCTCAGACTCTGGGCTTTCACTCCTATACAGGCACTGCTCAGACTCTGGGCGTTCTCAGCTGAGATTGGATTTATCTCCCCAGTGCAATGAATCTCAGCAATTGCCATGCTTATTCAAACTGGCCTTGGCTTCACTAAAGCTTTGCATTGCTAAGTAAATAGTCCCTCTATATCATGTTATATTGATCAGGGACCATCAAGAGTTCTAGTGATTCTGGAAAAACATTACTTCAAAGTTATCTAATTTTCCTCTATTTTTTCGAACATATTTTCTTTAAACCTCATTTAAATACTGTTCAACGTTAAAAGGACATTTAGTTGATACAATCTCTTTTATCCCCGTTAGCTGATAAACCTGCGCAGCGAGACAGACACCATCCATTCAGCTCCATGAACGAGAAGAGACTCACAGGAATGAAGCAGGAGAGTCTGATTACATCACCCAACAGGCTCATGCTAATAACAAATGAAAGACAGCAGACAGGGAACCAACAAAGGCTTTCATTGCACTTTTCCATCAGAAATACTTTATACATGTTCAACAGTATCAAAATGTACACATATGGCTTTGAAACATTTCAAAAGTGACTTTGAACATCTCAAAACAGTTCACATAGTCAACCATAGCTTCTTTTAGCATTCTAATGTAATTTACATCAGGTATTAGCAACATGCACATGGTTGAATCTTTGAATGAAACTATAGAACCTCTGTCTTTAAGTAGTGCTGTGTCCTTGTCTTCTCATGGGGGGTGTAGGGGAGGCTGGGTGGCTGCTGGTCATGTTCTGCCATGCACACAGCTATGAAGAGGAGGGTGCCACCGATGACCAGGATGAAACCAGAGAACCACCCAGAGAACATGGCCTCCCCAAACTCCCAGCGTGGCACCACGTCAGGTATGCTCTCATTCCAGAACTCCACCACAGTCACATAGGCCACCAGAGAGACCGGAGCCAGGGTGGTGAGGCCTGACACCCAGGACAGCACCCCACTGAGGATGAGGAGCCCTCTCTTCAATCCCTGCCTCCCAGAACACAGCTCCACCCCGTCCAGCCCCGGGAAGGCCACCACCACCGCCAGGGTACCAGTGCCTATAGACACCAGCATGAGCACCCGGGAAGCCAGCAGGTCCACAGGCAGGACCAGGATGGACTCGTAGGCCTTGCACTGCACTCCAACCTCCTCAGTGAAGATACAGGTGTGCCACAGCCCAGAGTACCAGTTCTCCACCTCATTCAGATCTGAGTTCATGGTTTTCCAAAGAGGGAGGAAGGTGGTGATGAGGGTAGTGACCAGACCCCCGAATGAGACGAAGAGTGCAGTCCTCTGCATCATTTTCGTGGTCAGAAACACCATCTTCTGTGTCTCTCCTTATGTCTCACACCCCTCACACTCTTTCTCTCTGCTCCTCTCTCTGTTACTCTGTCCGGGCCAAAGAAAGGTTTGTGAGCGACTGAGTAGCCCGTCCCCCCTCCTGTGGCAGCACTTGGACCGACCCAGTCAGCCCGTCTCATCCAGCGTCTTAATAAAATGCACCTGATCACCGGGAGATTATCCCAGGTCCTGTGGCATTACAACAGACATACTGTTTTGTCGTAGTGATAAATATCGTCATAGAGAACAATGAGCACTGTTTTTAAATGAAACCAGATATGTCTAGTGGGAATATGGGCTGAGTGTGTGCACTGCACAAGTAGCCTCAAATGAGTGAAACATGAGCAACTTGGCCATGGGGAACAACCAAAAAGATGAAGGGCCAAAAACTCTCCCAAGGGTGTCCAGAGCGGCCCAATTCTGTAGACTTGTTGAATGTTCAACTCTGCTTCTTGTAGCACTAATTACTTCAAATGAATTCTGTGCTGAAGTCACTGATATGAGCTTATGAGATTGGGTCTTAATTGCAGTCAAGTTTTTTCTCATCTTTTAAGAAAGCTGGAGAAAATCCGTTGATTTGCCAAGTGGCTCAAGTGTCAACACTATGAATAGTACCTTGTGCTCAGAGCACTACTACTTACAAAGGGCCCAACACTTGGTGAGGTCCACTGTGGGGTTTTAGGGATCTTGTTGTATAGCTGGCAGGGAACAGGAAACACTATCCGGCCATTCAGCTGGGGGCTTTTTAATTGAGTCACATTTAGCATCCTCAAAGAGCCGTGCCAGGAGATGAGTGTGAAGATGAGACTCGGACTGAGGCGTATTAGACAGAGTGGAGAACAGACTAGAGAATATAATGATTTGCCTATTGGCTCTAAGATTGATCTAGCTAGATATTGCCATGGTTGCAGCATGCATATAGAAATATATCAACATTTGTGTTCCAGGATCACTTGTACCATGCCTTGCCTTTGATAACCTGGTCTAAATTGCAGGAATTTGCCCCCTCATTGAAAGGTGCATTGTGCTGGCTTATCTTCCACATATCTGTGGAATCCGAAACTGCTGCAGGACATTGCTAATAGGCTGAGAAAAAGGGTAATGATTTCACCTGGGTTGGAGGTCTCCTTCAGCTCTGACGCCACCATCACCTGCTGTGACAATGGCTGTCCACAATCAGTCCACAATCTTCCTCAAGTGGGCGTTTGCGACCATATTCACCTCACTGGCGAACCCATAGTTCTGGGTTTAGTCAAACTCAATGCCACATGAGTCTGTCATGCAGAATGGCAGCATCTGGAGAGGGAGCTGAAACCAAGCTCCCCGACCCTGGCTGCCGTGTGCCAGCAGAGATGCCAATTACAAATAACTCCACTTGCTGCAGCCTGACGGCTGAAGGCCGTGTCCATTGCTGCAGCCTGACGGCTGAAGGCCGTGTCCATTGCTGCAGCCTGACGGCTGAAGGCCGTGTCCATTGCACACTCTGGCAACCAGTGTCGGGAGCATCTGTGTCAGAGAGAATGAGACCCATTGTGCTAGTATCAAGTCAGTCAGTCTCTTCTACTCTTATGTTTCAGGTCAGGGAACGGTTGACAGGGTGGACAGCACACAGCAGGTGAAATAGACAGAGACTAGAAGTGATCAGCTAAACTGAATCAGGGTTTCTTAAAAAAAAGGGATTTCTTCAGATTTTATCTTGGAAGGGTTTTGGGCACCTATTTTAGGAGCCATCACACTTCTGCACACACACGGACATGGACTTCCCACTCAAATTATCCCTAACAAATTATCCCTCAGTTTACAGTACAGTTTAAATCTACTGAAATACAGTTTAATCAATCAAATGTTGGGGTGACACACAAGGACTAAATTCAGAAGTAAAGCTACAGTACCTTGATGAATTTAAACAGGTCATTTATTAAGGCATTGAGTACATGGAGCCAGTGTGAGCAAACGCATCACTAAATATCCTGTTGTCATAGAGACATAAATCAAATAACAGGGCAGAGCTCCTATTCCTCCAACTGTAGCAGAGCTCTTATTCCTCCAACTGTAATAGCAGCTGGTTCATTATATGTAATGACACATATCAGTCCTGTGTGCTAATGTCAAACATTCAGTAAATTTAAGCCACTAACAGGAAACAAAACAAATAGCTGAGTCATATGCTAGCTCACAGGAAGCCTTCTTGACTTCAAAACTTGCTGTGATCACATTCTGTCATCACCATGTTGAATGCTAGCAATAATCTTCATTCATCAGCAAAGGTAACAAATACATGATACTACAATGAACAGTGAAGGTACATTACATGTAACAACAACTCTGATTCAGCTGCTTGGGAAAACAAGCTCCACAGAGACTACTGTATGTCTTAACTTAATATTGAATATTATTCTTATAGTGCAACCAATATGGATTATTGTACTGCATATGTCAGACAAAGGTAATACATATACACTCACTGAGCACTTTATAGGAACACTATACTAATACTGGGTAGGGCCTCCCTTTGCTCTCAAAACAGCCTCAATTCTTCGTGGCGTTGATTCATTCATTCCTTTGAGATTCTGGTCCATGATGACATGATTGTATCACGCAATTCCTGCAGATTTTTCAGGTCTTTCAAGCTGTGAATCTCCCGTTCTACCACCTCCCAAAGGTGTTCTATTGGATTCAGATCCGGTGACTGGGAAGGCCACTGAAGAACACTGAACTCATTGTCATGTTCATCAAACCAGTTTGAGACGACTTTAGCTTTGTGACATGGAGCATTATCATGCTGGAAGGAGCCATTAGAAGATGGGTCAATTGTGGCCATGAAGGGATGCACATGGTCAGTAACAACACTCAAACAGGCTGTGGCATTCAAGCGATGTTTGATTGGTATTAACGGGCCCAAAGTGTGCCAAGAAAACATTCCCCACACCATTCCACCACCTCCACCATGAGAAGGTGTACAGGTGTTCCTCCACCATGAGAAGGTGTACAGGTGTTCCTAATAAAGTGTTTCATGAGTGTATGTAACATCTCAACATGTGCAGAGGACCGTTGAACTGTGATTTGGTTTTTACACTGAAATAATAAGGTGAATAAATGAGGGAATAAATAGATCAAAGGGTCATAAATCATGCAAAGCTAAATGAACAAGGATGAGGGGGTTCCTTAAAGCTAGTGCAATCGTCACGATCAGCACTCTCCATCCTGGCTCAGACGTACAGTACTGGGTAACGTCTTCCAGAGTTCAGTAGTCCTCCCACAGCTCATTCACACAGGATCAATTAAGAGATCTGATAGAATGTAAACCAGCATAGATAAAGGTCATGTCAGGGCCAGGATGTGAGGAGTGGACGGTCCACAGTAACATCTAAGGATCTGTGCTGGAGCTGGGAATGAGGAAAAGTGCTGCAGAGGCCAAGGAGACAGGGAAGGCCAAGGAGACAGGGAAGGCCAAGGAGACAGGGAAGGCCAAGGAGACAGGGAAGGCCAAGGAGACAGGGAAGGCCAAGGAGACAGGGAAGGCCAAGGAGACAGGGAAGGGGGGGCTTCACTGAGAGGACCACCAGCTTCTCCTATATGTCGGATCCCATCTCAGCACACTGTTTGTCTGATATGTGTGTGGCCAGGGACTCGATGATGTCCAGCAGCAGCAGCTGACTGAGGGACCTCAGGTTGGGGAGCTTGGACACCTTTGGAGGGGGAGGAAAGCAAAAATAAAACGGTAAATAAAGACCTCAATCAGGAGAGCAACATATTCAAGCAAAGCCAAATTGGCAGATAAAGATAGACAAAGTAAAAAATATAGCAGGTAAAAAACGAAAACTGCAGAAAACAAAAAAAGGCTGATGCATAAGGGAATTAACTGTAACATAATGTTAAACAAGAGAACTGCACTGTTGTTACTGGTTCATTTAAACTAACTCTGCTCAGATTGGCACTGTGACCCTACAGCAGAGAGGGATAAGGGGCTTGTAATGCCAGCCTAGGTTAGGGTTAGGCCAGCCTGGGTTAGGGTTAGGCCAGCCTGGGTTAGGGTTAGGGTTAGGGTTAGGCCAGCCTGGGTTAGGGTTAGGGTTAGCCTGGGTTAGGGTTAGGCCAGCCTGGGTTAGGGTTAGGGTTAGCCTGGCTGTTTCGCCTCTCTTCCGAGCAGACAGAAGAAGAGTAATCCTTCTGGGTAAGAGGGTCAGTTTCCCACAAGGAAGAAAGGGCTAGGGGGTTAGCTTAGCTAGCTTAGTTGCAGAGTGGGGGGCAGCAGCCCCCCAGGGCTCCAGACACCAGCCCACCCACCTTGATGAACTGGTGAACAATAATGTGCAGGCAGTGCTTCTTCATGTCCAGGGCCTGGGTTTTGTCTGCCGCCTCCAGGATCTGAAAGGATGAACTGAGTGAGGACAAGACCTGCATACCTCTGGAACGGCACACAAAGGTTGCATAGCTACAGACCGAACCATGTGAGCCCTGACCAGGAGAGAGAGCTGATCACAGAGAGCTGCACATGCACTTAAATCATTCTGCAGATATGGGCTCTTGTCAGAATGATTTAATTGAGGGATGTGCTACGTTGAATATGCCCATGGATGCATGACTGATCATTCTTTTCAAAACACAACACCAGGACTACAGTGCTGCCAGACATCATGGCATAGTGATGTAGTCTAGCAATAACACTTCTCATGACTTGGGCCTCCTCCTGAAAGTTAATATTGTACAGACATAACATCTTTACCAGGAAATGAGTTGAAGAGTATTTCATATTGGCTGCATGTGCAATTAGATCACAGTAATGTAATGACTGTCAAATCCAGTACCTGTAGGACGTTCTCTACAGTGACGTTCATCTCCAGGTTGTGCTTGCAGTAGGCCTGTAGTCTGTTGTTGGAGAAACCATAGTAATATGGTGCTGCGAACAGGTAACTGTCAACAAGAGTCAAGGTAATAATATGCATATTTATCCTCTCTAAAGAACATACAGAATCATCATTTGCGGTAAAAGTACCGCCTATATATATATATCAAAAGGTGGCTACTTTGAAGAATCTAAAATATAAACCATATTCTGGTTTGTTTAACACTTTTTTGTTTACTACATAATTCCATATGTGTTCCTTCGTAGTTTATATATATAACCGCATATTATTTCATTGCAAACTGATGAGATGGAGGATACAGAGAATCTTCCGGAGGCATGTTGACGTCGCCGTAGTAGATGTAGCGCAGCATGGACTCAAAGGCCTGCTGACTGGGCACCATCTCCCCTATGGAGATGTTCACCTGGCCGTCCTCGGGCATGAAGGACCGGAACATCGCCTCAAAGTAGCTGTGGGGGAGAGGAGGAGACGTATCAAACCACTTTCATACATGGGAAGAGGGAGGGAGGGAGGGAGGGAGGGGGAGAGAGAGAGAGGGAGAGAGAGATGGAGGAAGGGAGAGAGGGAGGGAGGATGGAGAGAGGGAGGGAGGATGGAGAGAGGGAGGGAGGATGGAGAGATGGAGGGAGGGAGGGAGGATGGAGAGATGGAGGGAGGGAGAGAGGGAGGAGACGTATCAAACCACTTCCATACATGAACACCACTATAGTCAGGCAATGTCACTCAATGTGAGTCATCCACACTCCGAACAGCCGAGCCTGCAGGTTTGACCTGGACGGTACCTGGAGCGAGCAGCGAGTATGGCTTTATGGGCGGGGCGAGGGTGTCCGTCCAGCAGCAGGACGATGTCACAGAACTCCAAGCCGCCTCCCTCGAGGTAGGCCTTCATGTCCTGCACCAGGGACGTTCCTATGTCCACAGGCTGGTCTGAGTACACCCTGGGTGGAGGCTGCTGCTTCCTCCGAACTATTTCTACTATCAGAGGCGTGGACAGATGCTCAAACTCCTTCGTCATGATCACCTGGTTAAAGTGCGTCTCCTTCACCACAAAGTTCAGGCAATGCTCCTGAAATAGAAAGTGGGAATGTGTCGGGTCGGGTCGACAGGAAACAATCATTGCGTCATGTTCTGAACCTCCTCAAGCGACCTACCTTCAGCTGGTCCAGCTGCAGCTTGTTGGCGTTCTCACACACGCTCAGAACATTCTGGAGGTCCACTGACGCCTCAATGTACTGCACACAGAGCTGTTCCAGCCTCGACAGCTGGAAGCTCAGTGCAAGCTTATAGACGTCCATGATCAGGAGGACGTCCTGGACGTGACCTAAGAAGACAAGAGGGGGACAAATGCCGTCATTTGACTTCAGGTTCTTTGGATGATTCAGGTTCTTTGGATGATTCAGGTTCTTTGGATGATTCAGGCAGTAATATGAGAATAAACTGTTATCAACAGGGATGAGCAGGTGTTACATTTCTTCCTTCTTCTACCATTGTGACTGCCAACAGCCCCTGGTCCTAGCATAGATTACTTTTTCTTATGACCACTGATGTATAGATGATTTATTTACTTAGACAAATGTATTTGTTGTAAGTCTCTTTGGATAAAGGCGTCTGCTAAATGCCATGAATGTAAATGTAACTGAGCGCTGACCTCGGCGAGGGTACTGGATCTTGTCTGTGTACAGGAACTGCATCAGCACCTCAAAGGGCTGAGCCTCTGCCTCCCTTATGAACACCTCCAGCATCGGCTGTGTCCCAGACGGCCGTGTCCCCCCTGGGACGTCCTTTGGACCTCCGGCCCCCCCTTCCTCACTCTCCTCACTGCTCTCCTGTTTACTCTTCTATAGAGACAGGAGAGAGCAGATAGTTACTACAGAAACGTGCCTTCAGCAGTGACTAGACTAGATTGCGTTTACAAGCTGTGGTTGAGTCTTGGCCGTTTATCACTTCCATTCAGTGATGGAGAACTCTAAGCATGGAGAAACAGTAAGGGTGCGGTATGAGATGGAGGGAGGAGCCTCACCTGTCTCTGCCGATCCCGTGCCTGCAGAATCTTCTTACGTAACCACTGGCATCTAGCAGTCACAATGGCAATGTGACCCAGGACTCTCTCCTCCCTCTGCATGGTGACAGAAACAGCAGCAGGGAGGTGAGGTGAGGTGAGGGGAGAGAGAGAGAGAGAGAGAGAAAGAGAGAGAAAGAAAGAGAGAGAGAGAGAGAGAGAGAGAAGCTCAGTCTCCCAACAGCACATGACGGCCATGAGGACTCACCTCCCCCAGGATAAACTCCACATCACAGAACTGCCGGTTCTCAAAGAGTTTGCCATAGTCCTCATGGAGGGTGCACTTCGGGTAGCAGGAAAACTGCAGAAAAAAGAACAGCACAACTGATTAGCAGGAGTAGAAACCAAAGTAGAAACCGAGAGCAGAGGCTTGTCAATTCTAACCCCACCCTACACAGACTCTTACCATGAATCTGTACATCTCCCCGCTGCGCACATTGTTGTCCACTGTCCCACCGAAGATGTACATGGCGTCCTGAATCACAGCAGCCGCATGGAAGAGTCTGCCGCTGGGCATCTGTAGACACACAGAAATCAGAACAACCTGGACAGAGGAAATACCCCATGGGTTTGGCTGGAGATCCTTACAAAATAACTGGAAAGAGGGCACAGCAGATTAGATCAGCCTTTAATAAGAGAGGCAGGAGAGTCCTTTTCCGCTCTTCAGGCCTAGTTTTAAAATCCCCTGCAGTGACTCATTGGCACAGATCCATAGACACAGGTCCGGAGGATACAGAGCAGTCATATAATGACAGACTAAGTGGTCCATAGCTTGTGACCAGATTTGTTTGGTAATGTCCTATAAAATAGAATGTGACCCCTTCATCAGGCAAAACTACATACCTGAAGGCTGTAACCCACTTGTCTGTAATTCACAAGGGGAAACTACCATACGCTGCTGATTACGTTCAATGTTAATAAAGAAAAAATACAGAAAGCAAGTAGGTATAAGAAGAAACATTTTAGATTTGATTAAAGCTCTTTTACCAGGATTGACCCTTGAGATGAGGTCATCTCGTTTCCAAAGGGGTCCTGTAAAAGGTAGAGAGCAGTAGTACTTCAAAACACATCCACAACAAACAACGTCACAACAAACAACGTCACAATGAACAACGTCACAATGAACAACATCACAATGAACAACGTCACAATGAACAACATCACAACAAACAACATCACCATGAACAACGTCACAATGAACAACATCACAACAAACAACATCACCATGAACAACGTCACAATGAACAACATCACAACATCACAATGAACAAGCTGCCCTGCAGCGGATGTAGGGAACGTTCTTTAGTCTCGTCAGTCTAACCAACACACAGACATGGGTTCTTTCTTCAAAACAACCTAAACTATAACAATGCATGGATAACACACAGGTCATAACCAATAACGTCCCATAACCACTCCACAGCCTCTAGCCTCATTGCCACTTAGTCTCACACAGCCTACAAGATGGATTGTTCTGCTGCTCTTTTTTGTAAATTTGTTATTGCTATTTTGTTAATATTTTTGCTATTTTGTAAATTTCTTGTCAATATTTGCCATTTGTTTTTTATGTGCCATGCACCAACCTCACCAAGTCAATTTCCTGTATGTGCAAATGTACTACCAAATAATTCTGATTCTGATTCATGCTCCCACATCTGCTTTTGGGATACAGAGCAGACGGGTGAGTGGTGCAGTCACTACAACCCTCCTCAGTCACGTCTGGTTCACGTCCAGTACCTCACTGTCCAGGCTCGGCTGGATCACCTCCCAGGTCTGGGAGTCGACGTCGTAGGAGTGCAGCTCGTTGGGCAGGGTGTTGTCAGCGGCCCCTCCAAACACGTACAGGTGGCGGTCGAAGGCCACCATGGTGTGACCGTAGCGTCTCTGAGGGGGCGGAGGGGAACCTCGCAGCAGGTGCTCTGTTGGGATGCGTGTCCACCTGAACACAGGGATGGAAAAAAGAAAAGAACCTCATCTCTGACACATGACGCCCTGAGATCAGCACACCTGTGGTTTTAATCAGGAATGTGTCTAGAAAACATCCTTGGGTGCCAATTAATTCCAAAGAGTTGGAACCTGGACTGGGTCTTACTCACATGCGGCCCTTGAACTCAAACTGGAAGAGGTTGTTTGTGATCTTGGCTCCACTCTGGCCAGAGAACACAAACATCTTGTCCCTGCACACAGCCACAGGGAAGTTGCAGCAGGAGGGGGGAATCTCACCGCTCTGCTCAATCTGAGGTTCACACCAAAATACGTCATTAGTTCTTGATGCAACTCATGTGCATTTTGTGTGGTTGAATTTATTGTGAATAGTCTTGAGATGTTCCTTCTCCTGAGGAAGGCACTGGATTCATACCTCCTCCCAACAGGCATGCTCTCGATCCTGAAGACTGATGGTCCACATATCATTCAACCTGCAGGCACAGAAAACAATGACAGACAAGTTAAATTTTTTAGGTAAATATAGGTTGAGGAATATAGATATAAATATTAAATCATCAGACAAACCTACCTGGCATTTCCATCGTAGCCAGCAAATATCCATAGCTTATCACTGTAGACTGTGGCACCATGGGCTGACCTGGCCACCGGCAAACTGAAATGTAGACCAAGCAACGTCGTAACGTTATAATACTGCTGTCTGAAGTTATATGGGCAGCTACTGATTTTGAGGTTTAATCAGCAGGTGTATGACACATGCATACATTCCTATGGATAATACATTACCTGCCTTCCACCTTCCATTCGGTCCACTGTCCGGTTGCAAACTTGTATTCAAAAAGGTCATTTTTGTTTTTCAGATTGGAGTTTGAGTAGATATCTCCGGTGTATCCACCTGAAATGTTTTAGATGGAAGACGCAGTATTATACACCTATGCAGTCATGTAGCACAAACTGGAGAAAAAGGAAGAGAAATCTCTATATATCAACTCACCAAAAACAAACATGCTACTGCCATACACAACAGCAGAGTGGTGGTACCTGGGTGCAGGCGGGGTGCCTGTGGTGAAGGCTCTGTAACAGATATCACACAGATGATGAAGCCTATGATAATACCGACAGGGACGTTTCTCCACGAATTGATGCCGAAAATCCTTACCGACACCACGAGCAATCTTTGACATCGAAGCGCAACAGGTCATTCAGCATGTTCTTCCTGCATGGAGGGTTGAGGCAAGGGGAAGACATTAGTAAACACAACTATAACTCCACCATCACAGGGGATGCCAGTGCAAACCAAAACACCTCTTACCCGTTATCACCCCCGAAAACATAGATGGCATCCCTGTATGCCACAACAGTGTGCTTGCTGCGCCTGCATCATAACAGAGAGGTAGAAAGATGAGCAATACTGTCTGCACTTCAAAAATATGTCAAGATAGATCATGTTCCAGCTGGTTACCTTGCACCAACAAACTCATCACACGGTGGGAGTCTTCTCCAGCGATGGACAGTCTCAAATGGACCGAAATTGAGTGTCAAATACTCCACACTGTCCGAGCAGCTATGGTCGAAATCAACACTCGGGGCGACTTTGGTGGATTTACACGACATGGTTGCCGGAGACCATCACATTCAACCCCACTTAGCTGTTGGTGTGTCCGCTGGGATCAACAGCCAAGCGGCCAGCTGCCTGGCATTTATCTAGCTTAGCACCGAGCACCTAGCACCTAGCAAGCGACCATGTCTGGTGGTTTTACATGGTTTTAGGAGCAGCTGATGGAGCTGATGAAGCTGATGAAGCTGATGAAGCCCTGCTGGTGATGAAGCTGATGGAGCTGATGAAGCTGATGAAGCTGATGAAGCCCTGCTGGTGATGAAGCTGATGAAGCTGATGAAGCTGATGAAGCCCTGCTGGTGATGAAGCTGATGAAGCTGATGAAGCTGATGAAGCTGATGAAGCTGATGAAGCTGATGAAGCTGATGAAGCCCTGCTGGTGATGAAGCTGATGAAGCTGATGAAGCTGATGGAGCTGATGAAGCTGATGAAGCTGATGAAGCCCTGCTGCTGATGACTGGCTGGGAACTCACTGGAGGAATTAGCAAGGTAGCTAGCTATCCTCTGCACTGACTGAAATAAGATGACATTATCGGGAACAAATGTATGGTAGCGTTAGCTCAACTATGTCCACCTTCTTCCTCAAAATACTTCAACGACTTGGAGGCAATTAATCAAAAAGTCATTTAATACGCGCATATTACATTTTCTTGTAGCAAAACAAACTAGCAACCAAATCGCCCACGACCTGTTCTCAGAGCTGCAATAGTGGAACTCCGCCCACCTACGTCCGGTCAACGTTAATGTGTGGAAGTGAGGATTTCTTCAAAATAAGAGCACAAATTCAACTTTACCCAACAATTTCACTACTTTTCAATATTTCTTTACAGTCCATTTTATGTCCTACACGGTGCAAATTAGGCACGTTGAGGTGTATGGTCGAGTAAATAGCCAGAGAAATTTGCTATGACATCGCTTTAGATTCAAACTCACCTGATATGCATTCTAGAAGTGCTCCCGAGTAGAGTGGTACCAGAGATGTATTGCAATCTTTGAAAAAGTTTGCAGTCCAGTTCATAAAAATATAATAGGCATGTGTAAAATGACATGTAATTCCACCAATATGTAAATTTTAAAGCTCAAAATTACTTTTTGTTGGGTACTGTGTGCTTATTTCAACAAAAATAAGATAAAGTGTTGTCATGCCATCACTTTCATTCATGTTTTAACTCGCGCTTTTATTTTGAAGCCGCGAAAACGGCGAAAAGCGACACCGGAAGTCTTAATGTTGCTAGATGGCGCTTATTTAAGCTCAGAGAACACAAATTCACCCACGCCCCTAAAAAAGCTTCTTTTTTGGGAGTTGTAGTTTATTAAGTAGTGTTGTTGATGGATCTCATGTTCAATAGAACACCATTTCCCAGAAACCATAACAAAAGTTACCATTGGCTATTAGTGAAGAACGTTTAACCAATCACAGTGACAGTGGCCCACCTGTCCTCCGCTCGACCTCCTCATCCTGCAGTGAAAGGAGCTGCTCCTCATTTGAAATATCACATTTGACAACGTTCTTGATGAAGTAATCAGGGATGTAGTGGTGAAACAAACAGGTTGGTAAACCCTGAACAGCATGAATTGAATAGGTGGGTAAACCCTATTCACCAAAAAAATAAAGTTTACTTGGATTTACACTCCACGACATTACTGGAAGTGATACAACAGAGATTATTTTCTTCTTGTTTTTATTTTAAAGATACAATAAGATTATCATTTCAGATGATTGGCTGGAGTGAGGGGAAAGTGGATGGGATAGGGGAACATCTGAGTATTTTCTTGTTTTGCAAGGAAGATTTCTCTTTTTATCTATTTATTATCTTCTGCAAAATGTGTTCATGATTGCGTAACAGCACCTGCTGGCGTCGTTGTTGTTACCGATCAAAACTGAAGAGGAAAAGTTCAAGTCACTAGTATTCATTTCACACAAGTTCAACATCAGTACATAGGATGAAAAGGATAGGAAACCATTTGCCCCACAGAAACAGGTAGTGCGACACAGGGAAGTGTGACATGTTGTTACTGGGTGTGCAGACTTTCTTCAGATTGTGAGGTGAACTTTGCAGTTCTGAAGCACTTATCAAGTACATTACGTTTTACAATCATGTACAAGGTAAACAAGTCAATACTCCTGAAATAAGTACAACTTTTTTTTATGATTGAGGAGGCTATACTAAACGAAAACCTTTAGGTCAGAGTAGACACACACACACACACACACACACACACACACACACACACACACACACACACACACACACACACGCATGCACACACACTCTCTCTCTCTCTCTCTCTCTCTCTCATCACACTCTCTTTAATGTTGAATTGGCCACTCTTGCTCATGTCTCTCTATTCACCAGTTTATCACATCTCTCACATGACCCCACAGTTTAGTGATCCACAGGTTGACCCCCAGCTCCGTCAGGTACTGCAGCTCTGGGGTGAGCATCTTACGGCACAGCTTGTGGTGGGCCTTGTCCACGTTCTTCTTCAGGTTGTAGCCCATGATGGACTTCTCTCCAATGGGCTGCCAGGGTTGCATGGCCGTCTCCTGGATGCTCCCCGGCTCCACAGCGTGCCCCCCCTCGATACAGATGGCCGCCATCTCTGCATTCCTCCTCCGCAGCTCGGCCACGTCGTCTGCCATTCTCTTAGGCCCGTATGCCTCCACCTTCCGCCAGAAGGTGGCATTAAAGTGTTGGTACAGTTTCCAGTCTATCGCGTTCCACTCAAGGGCCTTTGCCCTCAGCTCTGGTGTCAGCTTGGACACAGTGGAGCCCTTCCGTGCGTTAAGCTTAAAGAAGAGCAGGTCGTCCATCTCCCAGCAGAGGGCGGCCTTGAGCAGGATGAGTGACTCCTCAAAATGCTCCACCATCATCACCAGCTGGAACCGCTGTGCGATGGACCTGATCCCCTCCTCCACCCGCGGGTCTCCTGGTTCTAGAGTGTTGTCCTGCCCAAAGTCAAAGAACAGCAGATTCTTGAGGTAGAATGCGTTGAAGCCCTCAGAGTCATAGTAGTGATCGGGGTCAGTCAGGAACTCTGTCAGCTTGTCCTCCCCGGGGATCTTCCAGGTCAGAGGCACCAGACGCCCAAAATAGTGGAAGGAGGACTCAAACAGCTCAGCTGGGTCTCGCAGGATGGTGATGTAGGAGGTGTCTGTGGGAAGCACCTTGGCCACCTCAGCACCGTTGAAGCGCATGTGGTTACAGATGATGTTGAAGCACATTCCAGGCCTGTAGTCCTTGACCTGGGAGCGCTGGAAAGGTGAGGGGTAGGAGAAGTCATTTCTACTGTTGGGGAAGGCGAACTTGAGCCTGTGCTTCTCTCCGAAGCGGAACAAGATGTTGAGGAGAGTGCTGCTGGCTGTCTTGTGGGTCTTCATGAACATGATGTCCACTTTAGGAGTGCAGAGGTCTGCCTGTCCAGAACCACGCTGGGAGCTGTTAGAGACGGGTGGGATGTGTGCTTGAGCAGGACGATGTGCACAGGAGTACGGCACTGGAACCCTGCAGGTAAAGATGTACAAATTAGGTTGATAGTACCATCGTTAATTTAACATGAATCATTCCCTATACCATCTTACAGCAGCTGTATAGTTTTAACTTTAGGTCTATAGTTTACTGCAGTAGGAGGATTGCACCAACGTCCGCCCAGTAAAATGCTTCACATTGAGTCTTACTCAGGCTGATTGAAGTGGACTTGTGGAGCAGAAAGGCAGTAGAGCAGGATCATACAGCTGGTGAGCAGGGTCCCCAGGATGAGACCTTTGCACATTGACCTCCATTGCCTCCCTTGCTTGCCAACCATGGTCCCCAATAGAGGGTTATCTGGAATAAAAGCATTGTAACATTAGGCAACAGTTCAACATAATCACAATTTACTAAAAGTAAAGGGCTGTCTTTAAACCTTCTAAGGTTTTAACAAAGATCTCCTTTTGAGGCGGACATGGAGAGGTGCTCATCACAATCTATTAGTCAGAGGGTTTATTGGTCTCATGTGACCAATTATACAGATTGGGCACATGAGACAATGGAAGCAGCTCTGTCAAATTGAAGTTTCCAGTGAGGGCAGGACTCTGTGCATAAATGGTGCTCATCATGCCTCTTGAAATGGAAGTAATTCAAGACATCCACCTGGTCCACTCGTCTGGGTTTTGCCTTTATTATGAGTGAAAGGTGTGTCAACAGCAACATGTGGGTTCATCTTGGACAAGTGTTACAAAATGTGTGTTTGTTTATTCATTATTTAATAGAGCTAGATAAATGTTCTGAAATTGCAGTGAACTACAGTATGCCCTGTGTTTCTGTGTCATCTGTCTCTCTGATGAATAATGTATCATGGAAAGTGATCCTGTTCGGCTCCAGCCATTCCCCTTGCAGTCTGTTATCAGATCTGTACTGACCCAGAAGCTGACTCAGAATTACAGAGTACATGTGAGACACAGTTGCCCCCTGTAGCAGGCTGGAGGAACAAGAGATAGAACAAACCAATGAAAGATCTGTTTTCTTTTTTGTTAAAGCGTAATTCTTTCAAAAGTAGTTTCTGAAGTGAAATAGGAGATGGTGAACTACTGGGTCAAACATAAACTGAAACATTTGAAAAACATTTTGATTGTTATAACAGATAACAGACTGTTATAGAAGTTGGTGGCGCAGCAATGGAGTAAAGGGCCATGTTTTCTGCTCCTTTGTCTGGGCTCCATGAAGGGGCTATTATAGAGGCAATGTGAGGGGGGCATTCTCTCTGCCCCCGAGTCCCGGGTGATGGGAGGCATTTGGGCGCAAGTCTGGATTCAGGGTTTTTTGATGGAGCTGTTTTGCCCACAAATGGCCCTCAGTATGAATGTGTGCTTCATTAGCTAAGCATTTCCTCTGCCTCGGGGATACAACAGAATATTAGCCTCCAAAGCAAACCCCCAGTGATTTACCCTACACCAAGATCTCTGATGTCATCATTTAAGATAAGATGGCTGCTTACCTTGGAAACAATATTCAAATGTAAACAAATTATTATTTTTTAGGCAGGTCTCAGATGAATGTTTTTTTTTTATGTATTTTTTAATGTTTTATGGTTTATCAAATCTACTGTACAGATCTAGTTGAGGAATGAGTCAACTCAGATTAAGGCAACTACAGTATTAAAGCCGACAGTAATGAATCATGAATCACATAACCAACAACGTGTACCCAATGTCCTAACCTTCAGTTCAGACACAAGAATATTATTGACATAGAGTGCATGATATAACTGGCAAAAATGTAAACATTAGTTAAACAGTTTGGGCTGTGTACTGTAATTTGTGGTTCATGAATATTACACATAACTGTTTGATAATCTGTCAAGAATAACATAACATAACACATGTCATTGGCACATTGGTTACTTATTCCAATGACACTGAATGATGCACCAGAAAAGTTGACTCAACAATGTCAACAGCAAATCTCATTTGCTCACTCAAACTGTATCTGACTTTCATTGTGAAAATTAATATCTGGACACTTTACCCTCTTGTTAGATGGAAAAAGCTGCCGAAGTTTAAACCTATGACAGTTGTTTACCCAAATGCATAGTTGTAAGGGGATGATCTTCAGCGTTCTCTCTCAGCTCCAGAGGTCTCAGATAGGCTGTCCAGAGGTCTCAGATAGGCTGTCCAGTGCACTGGTGGCTCCTGCCTGATCTCGCCAAGTCCCACATGCTGTCATTAACCCCACACATAGTCCAGCGCTTTCCTTCTAATGTACGACACTCCAGAACCCCTTCACCTGGCAGGTGCTCTCCCTCTTTCTCTGTGCACACCTGACGTCTCTGGTCACCACTGCCTCTTCCAATTTCAATTCCAAAACTGATCCAGCTGAACAGAGCACCACAGGGACGTTCATCCAGTCACCAGTGACGTCAGGTTTTCTGTCAGGGGACTTGCACTTGTCAGTATGTGCGAGAGAGAGAGAGAGGGCGAGAGAGAGAGAGAGAGGGAGGGATGGATAGGGGGAGGGCGAGAGAGAGAGGGAGGGATGGATAGGGGGAGGGATGGATAGGGGGAGGGCATGGATAGGGGGAGGGATAGAGAGGGGGAGGGCATGGGCTCTATCCTCTTGCTGCATACAGAAGGCTATTGAGAGAAGACACTGGAGTCTGAACTGCAAGCTGATAGGAGGAGTTGTAAATAGTAAAAAAAGAACAAATGCAAAAAGCCTGCACACAAAGGCCTCAATTGTGATCAAGCCTGCTCTTTCTCTGACAGCATTTTTTAAAAGGCTTATTTAGCAAGCCAGCTTCGTATAGATAATTTTATTTGAAGCTTGGATCTATGTAATATTGAAATGTACATCAATCATTATCTATTGCCAACAGATTTAAAGCCAAAGCACAGCAGAGTACAGTAAGTGGGCTACAGAACAGTACAGAATGTTCAAAAACATTATTTTGTTTTGAATTCATTCTGCATTTTCTGTTACATCAACAAAAATGTTCCACACCATATTGAGGAGATGCGATGCACAGAAACTGACATACTGTGAAAGGGCAGTCAGTAGGCAGTTAGAGCAGTGGGCAAAACATCATCTATTCACCTCCTCTATCTATCCTTTGGAACTATGCATTATACAATAAGCAACTGCAGTAAGGTGGTGTCAACAGAAAATGAGCCAGACATCTGAGAAAGGGATTGATGAGTCTATTTGGCTCAGGGAGCCGGGATGTAGCAAGATGTGGTCATACAGAACTGGCCGTTACAGTATGGGGGTCATGCTCCATCCCTCTGGCCACACTGTGGCCGTCCAGTACGCAGGGAGACAGCATGGGGAGCCTGCTGACCATCCCGCCCTCCCTGCCCAACCACAACACTCAGGCTTTTGTTGAGCGGGGTTGCATGAACGCGCCCTGCGTGCCAGGCTGAGACCTGGACTGGGCGGGCATGCATGGAATGCAGATCAGGCATGCGCGTGAGTGGGGAGGGGCCGAGGATCGGGGGTTCAGTCAGTGAATGAGGAGATTGAGTAGCAGAGGGCATGACTGGCCTGGGCCTTGGCTCACAGAGGTCACAGCACCATCACAGGGCCTGGGGGGTAGCGCTCCTTCCTCGTCACCGCCCACTGGCCATGTCACTGACCAATCATTCATCCCCCCACACACTCTCACTGACACCACGGAGACCTTAGCCTCTGTCCACTGTCAGGGTGTTGACTCCCAGGGCCGTGGCGTCAGATTCCACACCTCTGGTGTCAGTGCTGGCCTGTCTACAGCATTAGGACGTGTGAAACCCAGAAGGCTGCCATCTGCTAGGCAGAGACACAGCCAGCACCACTAAATTATTCTGCCCTTCTCAACCTAGAGATTTGACTCCTAGTGGTACAGACTGATGCAACAGTAAGTATGCCTTGAAAGGAATGTTTCATTTATAAATACTGTTTTGGTCCGGAAAAAGCGCTTACTCCCTAGTTCAGTCTTACTCCCTAGTTCAGTCTAGTTCAGTCCTACTCCGTAGTTCAGTCTTACTCCCTAGTTCAGTCTTACTCCCTAGTTTAGTCCTACTCCCTAGTTTAGTCTTACTCCCTAGTTTAGTCCTACTCCCTAGTTCAGTCTAGTTCAGTCTAGTTCAGTCCTACTCCCTAGTTCAGTCTTACTCCCTAGTTCAGTCTTACTCCCTAGTTCAGTCTTACTCCCTAGTTCAGTCTTACTCCCTAGTTCAGTCCTACTCCCTAGTTTAGTCTTACTCCCTAGTTTAGTCCTACTCCCTAGTTTAGTCTTACTCCCTAGTTTAGTCCTACTCCCTAGTTTAGTCCTACTCCCTAGTTTAGTCTTACTCCCTAGTTTAGTCCTACTCCCTAGTTTAGTCCTACTCCCTAGTTCAGTCTTACTCCCTAGTTCAGTCTAGTTCAGTCTTACTCCCTAGTTCAGTCTTACTCCCTAGTTCAGTCTAGTTCAGTCTTACTCCCTAGTTCAGTCTAGTTCAGTCTTACTCCCTAGTTCAGTCTAGTTCAGTCTAGTTCAGTCTTACTCCCTAGTTCAGTCTAGTTCAGTCTAGTTCAGTCTTACTCCCTAGTTCAGTCTTACTCCCTAGTTCAGTCTAGTTCAGTCCTACTCCCTAGTTCAGTCTTACTCCCTAGTTCAGTCTAGTTCAGTCTAGTTCAGTCCTACTCCCTAGTTCAGTCTTACTCCCTAGTTCAGTCTAGTTCAGTCCTACTCCCTAGTTCAGTCCTACTCCCTAGTTCAGTCTTACTCCCTAGTTCAGTCCTACTCCCTAGTTCAGTCCTACTCCCTAGTTCAGTCTTACTCCCTAGATTTCTAACAAATTTGCACCCCTTTCCCTGACAAATTTGAAGGTTGATTTTTGGATGGTTCATAAAACTACACCTCCAAGAAACAAATCTTGTTCTCAGTTGCATTTTTTTGAAAATGAGGAGAATAATCATGGCTAAATCAGTCGGTGGAGTCCCTCTAAGTAAGGCTGCATTCAAAGCTCTGTTGGCTGTGGGGCTTGTGATTGGTTTGCTACTAAGGATCTAGAACATAATATCACACACAAAAAAGAAGACGACTCAAACAAGTTTTTCTATTGAAGAACATACATAGACCACCTTTTAATTACAAATACAACAGATTAAAATAGGGTGTATCAGTAGAAAATCTACCCAGAATATCTGAGTTCTCACAAACAGAATATGGTCATGCTCCTCACAATGGTTAAAGAAACAGGTTACGTAATATTCTGGAACAATGGTAAGCAGCCAGCAAACTAATTGCATGACACATGATACATACTCCTCTCACTCAAAATAGGATCCAGTATCATGATCAACTTATGAGATTCATTTGATGTCAAACATGAACATATGTAACACCATTGATTACATACAAACATGTCCATGATATCCTGTCAGGTGACTACTGTTTCTTGGTCTTTTTCTTCTTCTTTTCAGCCTTGCCAGCCTCGTCGTGGGCTTTTCTCTTGGAGGCCAGTTTGTTTGCCTGTCGGGGAAAGCAGACAGAGTTCATGAACAGTGGAGTGAGCAGAGAACCTGTTGGTATGACACACCAAGGTCATTAGCCCTGTAAATGGACTATCATATAGCAAGCAAGCTTTCCAGGGCCCAACTCTGTTAACCATTATCCTTCAAGATACATAGCAGGGACTGGGACCAGATTAGGGGGTTGCTGTATGGAATGTTCTGGCTGTATCCCATAATAAGGCCTCCTCCTCTACACCCCTGTGTATATTCATCTATTTATTACAGTACTGCAGTTCCCATGGTGACCACATTCAGGCTCACAGTTTGCAGCATCTATCCCCATGGATACTGTCGCCGTGGGACGCAGGTCTGGACTCTTACCTCTCGGACCGTTCTCTTCTTCCCAAACATGATCTTGTTGTAAAGGTACTTCTCCTTCTTCTTCATCATCATGATGGCCAGGCGCTTCTCCTCGGCTTTCTCCTCCTGCTCCAGACGCATGTGGTTCTCTGCCTTCATCTTCCCAGGAGTAACCTTCACTGGCAGAGACTGCAGGGGAGAGAATCATCTTACTAAGTGTTCCTCCTATGAAACCATGTTGTTTCAGAATGTGTGTACAGGTAGACAGGTAGACGGGTAGAAGTCTCTTACCTTGCCCTTGGACCGCCGCTCCTCCATCTTCTTCAGATTCTTCTCATCTGTCAACTCCTCATTGTCTACCTCGTCGTCATCCTCCTCCTCCCCTTCCTCCTCCTCTTCTTCTTCTTCCTCCTCTTCATCCTCCTCCTCCTCTTCACTCTCTTCATCCTGTTCTCGTACTGAGGTTTGAAAATGGTGAAAGTTAAATTAACGCAATATACATCCATGCACAAAAACGGATCCCATATAAAGCTGCCATAGGGGGGCTTGGTTCTCACCAGGCTTTTCTCCTCGTTGTAGGGCCATGAGCTTCAGCTTTTCTGGAGGCACGTAGTCCCCATCCTTCTCCTCCACGAAGGGCGACAGGTGAGGGGGCAGAGTCACCCCGATGAAGAAGTCCTCCACGGGCAGACACAGCTTGGCGTTGACAGAGTCAAACACCCACTGGGGCTGGATGTAGTACCTGGCAGGAGGACAGGGACAACAAACCATTACGGCCTTCCTGACGGTCAACATTTACACTGACATTTACGTATGCCCAGACAAATCATACACTCTTAAAAGCATTTCATTATTTTCACTAGCTTAAATCAAAAGGCAAAGCACACTGTCATGTTGAGGATGTTTTGTAAAGTGTGTATTGATCACAAAAGCATGAATACATGTTGGAGGTGATGGGTATAATGAGCCAATGTGCAGCTAAGCTCAGTAAGAAAGAAGATGAGGACCACTTATAAGCCCTTATTCCAGTAATGAGAGACCAAGGTATGTGGGTTATGCCTCTAATAACCAGAATACTGAGACATGTGAACACCTTACCCCGGTTTCTCCTTTGACTGGAAAATTAGCTTGTGTTTGCCCATGCTCAGCCTTACAATTTAGAAAGAACTGTGGTTTGAACATTGAGGGCAGAGAAGATTCAGGTATGTGCAGTTGAGTTGTCTGTCGGTAATGATAGTCTCTGAGTGTTCTGATGTGGCATGAACAAGAGGTTGCTCAGAATGTTCATAACATGCATTTCCTAATGCCTCACGCTTCAGCCTGTCTCTGAATCGGCATGATCGTTGTTCTTCTGCAATAATGCCAACAGGAAAACACAGGTTGACAAAGACTAGCATCTTCTCCCTAGAGCAGCTTGTGAGCCAGCCACATAATATTTAGCGTAGAGGGGCTTAGTCATGTTAGCCAATTTGATCATGTATACAGGAATATTGGCGGGCGTGGTATTTGGGTATGTTATGATAAAACTATGTAAAAACTATATGTAAAACTATATGTAAATGGTAAAACCGGGGCACTGGTAAGGGCCAGTATTCTGTGTTATGATATGCATGTAAACATCGTCAAGATCTGTCAGGTGTGACTCTACTCCCCCCCTCCACCCACACCCACCTCCCACCATCCCCTCCACCTCCCACCACCCCCTCCACCCACACCCACAACCTCCGCCACCACCCCCTCCACCACCCCCTCCACCCACACCCACAACCTCCGCCACCACCCCCTCCACCCACAACCTCCGCCACCACCCCCTCCACCCACAGCCACCACCCCCTCCACCCACACCCACCACCCCCACCTCCCCCTCCACCTCCCACCACCCACACGCACCACCCCCTCCACCCACACCCTCCGCCACCACCCCCTCCACCCACACCCACCACCCCCACCTCCCACCACCCCCTCCACAACCTCCGCCACCACCCCCTCCACCCACAGCCACCACCTCAAGGAAGCCCTGGAGAACAGTGAGCCTTTGAGCCATGAGAACAGAAAGTCCCTCTGAAAGGGGGCATTGTGGGGCCAAGCCCGTCTTTGAAGGGAACTGAGGGAAGGACCCCACAGAGCATGAGTGAGTAGCTTAAACTGAGACTGGACTGAGATTTGAAAGAGCAAGAAAACTGACAGCAGTATTTTAAAGCTTCTGCAGATGCACTTGAAGGATCTATTGTGCTCCCACACCTGTTGATGTACTGCTTGTCCATGTCCGGTCTGTCCACAATCTGATGGGTGATGGTCTCATCTGTCACCTCATAGGTGCCTCCGATGCAGAGGGACTTGTCCCAGGACACCTCAGCACCAAAACACCTGACAAGGAGAGGAATCAACAGAAAAGTGAACTCTCAATTTACGGTGCATCAAAGCTGCCTTTGAAGTATGAAGTGGCATGGAATCTGTCCAAAAGTCCCTGGTTAGGCTCAGCTTGGCATGTTCCGCTTGCCCTCCGTGGCCTTTATCAACGTGTGGCAGAGCGCCTGGTCAGAGGAAGAAACACTAACCTCAGGACAAAGGCCAGTGGTTCTCTGGGCACTTCCCTGTTGAGGAAGAACTTCAGCCCCTCAAAGAGCCTCTTCTGTGCTTCCTGTTCTTTCTGCTCCCTCTCTCTGGCCTCCATCTTCCCCAGGTCCTCCTACAGGAAGAGAAGGGAGGAGGTGGAGACATCTGATTAGTTTCATCACTTTGTTTACAAACACCTCTCCCCTGGCAACCATGGAGCTGAGCTCCCCAGTCTAACACCTCTAATAACGGTAAGCTTTTGGTGAAGGGGTGTTTGGTCTCTCAATCTTGCCTTCTGAGGGCAATTAGTTTATCAGGGATTTTCATCTTATCTGCAAGTTTTCTAACAATAATTCATCATAACATGCCTTTCACTTTAAAAACTTAATCCACCAAAGAGATATGTAAATCCAGTCCATTAAGGTGAAGTGTGTCCAAATTGTCGGAATACAATCCGAATAACCTGGTACTTCTAACCAGCATCTCTGTACCTCCTCAGAAGGGAACTGGTCGACCGCAGCCTCCTCCTCTTCGACTGTGGACACCACCCGTGCCAGGCTGGCACTCAGGGCCGACAGTTTCTGGGAGGGAACAGGAGAACATGAAATACACTGACCAAGTTTACACTGCTTCAAACCTGCTCATCTCTCCAGACTGATTAACATCTACCCTTAATACCCAGTAACTCACAACAATACAGACGGGTTTGTCATAGATACACAGCAAGTGTGTATGTATGTGTGTGTGTGTATGTGTGTGTGTATATATATATATATATATATATATATATATATATATATATATATATATATATATATATATATATATATATATATATATATATATATATAAATAAATAAATATAAGTATTACACTATCAAACCATACAACTTTTCAAAGTCCCACCTCTAAGTAACTCTCAGAATCCATGGCATAGTCCTCCTCATTCTCCGCCTTCACCTCAGACTCCGCCTTGCTGTCCAGCTGAAGAGAGTGGTGGAATTAGCGACAGCCATGATGAAACAAAATGGCCAATGACCAATAATCTACAGTTTATAAATACAAATATAGTAATACTTAAACAAAATATGGTTTAAAACACAACAATTGCTGTGAAATGCCATTGCTGGAATGGGCCAGAGACTGCGGTGCTGTATTGTGTACCTTGGGTGGGTAGACAAGATTGAGGGTCTGGTAGAGGCGGTAGTTGATGAAGCCCAGGAGGGTGGTGTACAGCTCTGTGAAGGTGGCCATCACTCTGTAGTCTACATCTGTTGGATGCTGAAGGAGAAATAAGCAATTCAAACTAATGGCTAAAGACATTTGAATGTAATGTCTTTGGTTGTTCCCTAAGGCATGTTTAACACAGGACAGGGGATTCTTACATTTACGGCATTTAGCAGACACCTTTATCCAAAGTGACTTACAACAAGTACATTTGTTTAAGTAAGTGAATCATCTATCCATCAGTCATCATAAGATAAAGTAATCTATGCTCGGACCAGGGGCCATAGGCAGTCACAATGCTAGAAGGATTTATTTAGTTAGTTAGTATTTATTAACAGGAGAGAAACTTAGGGGTAGTGGGGGTGAAGAGGTCTTATGGATTCTGCTTGTGCTAGAAGCACAACTCCCTTTAGTGAATTAATAGTGAAAATGTGGTCCTTTTATTTGCTTAAATACATGACATTACACAAAGCAAAATGCAGCACTTTCTGTCTGGGAAAGCATCCCATCAACCATTTACAAAGAGGGGTCACAAACCTCACTTTTACCAATAAGGGTAAGGGTTAGGGTTAGGCTCGCTCGTCTTTCATATAACTTTGTTGCTATCTTTTACCTTTTTAGGTCAAGATCAGATCAATTGAAACATCAATGCTAAGTCAACAAGCAAGGTTTGCCAAATATCACTATCAAGTATCACTGTCACTGCAGGGTTCAACGTTAACCTGACCCAGTAACCCTGAAATCTACTGGCACAAACTGAACTCTGAGCTGATGCATCAAACTGAACGTCTGAGCTGAGGTATCGGACGACATCGGACGCCGTGCAAGGTTTTAGGTTCGTGTGCAGTCTCTCACATACATTTTGTAATGTAGAATTTCTAAAAATATGACTTCATTCTTTATTGCATTGTAGAAAGCACTTTTGCTTCTATTAGCTCTAACAGTAGGCCTCTGTCATTGCCTGTTAATCTCGTGAAATTGAATGCCAAAGTCACGCTGAAAGTTACTGGTCCGATTGGGCCACTGTCCCGACACATCTGTTAATGCTGAACCCCGTTCTTTTGGCTGATAAAACACAATTGCATGGGAGCCATAGTAAAGGGAGAATGATGGTGATTAACGCTTCACAAAGAACATCTTAAACTCTCAAGACCCCTGACAAACTGACAACTGCATTTGAATTTGGCTCTTTAGGCTTTAGGCTGCTATACTGTCAATCAGCACTTACATCATGAGCAAACTGGTAGGGAATCAGCCATGTGATGAGCTGTCCAAGGACCTCTGCTTGATAGTAAATACCCTTGATGGAGAGGAAAACCTGTCAAGAGAAGCAAAATAGGGTTTAGGAATACATCTGACCACCAGTTATCCATCGCCCAAAAGCATTCAAAATCCATGCCAAATTGCAAATCTGTTCAAACATATCCAATGTCAAGTGCTAAAAGCAATCAAGTTCCAGAGCTCTCAACCAAACAGACTCTCTCTGACGCTGCTTGGTTGTTACATTCATGCCTTCATTGATTAACTGATCCATTTGAAAGGCGTTTCTACAGCTCACAGTCAGGATCATCCTCGCTTCATCAATATCCCTGCACTACATCAGCCTTCAGTGAAGACGTTCCTCGTTCCTACCTTCTTCAGTGAGCGAGACGTAACTATGTAGTTCATCCACTCCACAGAGAGACGCCGGCACAGCTGGATGGTCTGGACATGACACTTCCCTGTTCGCGCAAATGTGGAGAACAGGAAGCACATGGAGAGGCAATCATCGACGTCACGAAGAGCATCTATGAATGTGGGATACCTGGCAGAAACATGAACACACATATGAGACATCTACAAGCAACTCGTCAGACAACCACAATCAGGTTGGCTCGAAAACGCCCTCTTCTGTTGGCTGTTGGCACTGCATGGAGCCTCACCTCTCTTTGATGATGTGGTCAAGTTTATAACCAGGCTTGTTTTCTCTCAGTCTCTCCACTCCTGTCCATTCTGATTTTCCATAAGCCTTCCTCAGTTTACGCACAAACACCTGCCAATGACAGAACCAAGAGATGTTACAACATGAGTTGAAAGAGTTGAAACTCTTCAGATGAAACTCTCAGTTTCCTTTAAGACACTGACAATTTAACTTCACATGTGGGGGAGCAGTAAAACACATGTAACTCTAATTATATCTAACCACAAGACATCAACATTACCTTGTACTCCCTAAACTTCCCAACGATGGGTTCGTGCAGGAGAAAGCGGATGTCTTTGAGCAGGTAGAAGGTCCGAGGAGCTGTGGAACCTTTGTTCACCTTCTTCTTGTGTTTGGGCTCGTGGGGGTAGATGCCTTTCAGAATACACAGTCGCCTGAGGAACAACAGGAACAGAGGGAAAGTTAGAACATTGCAGTGGGTTTCAACCGGTCAATTTGACAATACAGTGGCTGGTGAAGAATCATGAAATCAAATAATACCATGTGTTGTTACCGTTAGTAAAAACCAAGCACGCTCTGGGTGAGACGTGGAGCCTACCTGAAGTCTGCCAAGCTCAGCTGCAGCTTCTTCCGAGCCTTATTCCTGGTGATGTAGTTGGTGGCAGAGCCCCTCTCATACTGGTAACAGATACCAGGACAGATGTACGTTAGTTAACGCTGCCTGGATTTAGGCAAGAAACTTTGGCAAGAAATGTAGCTGGCTAGCTAATTACAGGTTCATATCTGAGTAGCATCATTACAGCAAACCAAGTCAAGTCAATTTCCTGTATGTGCAAATATACTTGGCCAAATAAAATAATTCTGATTCTGATCTGATTGTGGTTCTGGTTCTGATTCTGATTGTGGTTCTGATTCTGATTGTGGTAATCATTATTTCTTCAACCTCACATCGCAGTGGCCTCCTGTCTTACTGACCCTCACCCTGCTAGGAAACAGATCTGACTGAGCTATCCTGAGCAGTTGACATTACTGCATCATGTACTTACCTTCTTCTTCTGTAGACCCCCCATTTACAAATGATATGTCGGCGCTGTTCTATTAAACACTTTGCTTGTTAGACGGTCTTGCTTCTCAACACGACATGTAAACAGCTAGCGGTTAGCTGTTAGCCTCCGGAGCTGCTGCGGACCTCTGACACACGTGGAAGACGAGCCGCACATGCGTGGACTGAGCCGCAGGACCCCGCTGGTTGGAGCTGTCCGCTGTTGGCCTGAATAAAACTGCGCTTCATCTGGATGCGCCTGTTGGTAGGAGATACTCTCTCTGTTGGTAGGAGATACTCTCTCTGTTGGTAGGAGATACTCTCTCTGTTGGTAGGAGATACTCTCTCTGTTGGTAGGAGATACTCTCTCTGTTGATCTCTGTTAGTAGGAGATACTCTCTCTGTTGATCTCTGTTGGTAGGAGATACTCTCTCTGTTGGTAGGAGATAATCTCTCTGTTGATAGGAGATACTCTCTCTGTTGGTAGGAGATACTCTCTCTGTTGGTAGGAGATAATCTCTCTGTTGATAGGAGATACTCTCTCTGTTGGTAGGAGATACTCTCTCTGTTGATCTCTGTTGGTAGGAGATACTCTCTCTGTTGATCTCTGGTGGTCTTTACAGAAGCAAACTCACCACCACGATGTGCTTATATTTATATTCTCTTCTATCAACGGCTTTCACTATACTTCAATACTTAAACTACTATTTTCTGTTTCCATGGAAAATAATAATTGATTAGCCTAATAGAAAACTGATGGAAATTAATTTCACATCAACACATGAAAGCATAGAGAGAGAGAAAAAAAACACATTTTGTAACAAATTTGAGGGCTTCCATGTAACCTGAAGGGACTCCATGTAACCAATGGGGTTTCCATGTAACTTCAATAGGGACTCGTTTAGGGCATATGTAACCTGTAAGAATTCTTTGGAACATTTACTTAGTGTTTGTCTTTGCATATCAACTTACATAAGAGAATATCCCCTCAATAGGAAAACATTTGTCATTACATTGTAGCAGACAGACACAAGTGAATGTTTGGGGGGTTTTCGTCTCCCATCAAGAGTCCATCCCATAATAGCTCCCTGGCTGGATTGGGGGTTTGGACAGGGCGAGAGGTCTTTTAAAATAATATATCAGAGATGCAGCTAAGATGACATACTTTAGGGGTGAGAAATTACAGTAGTGTGCTTCCATTCATGCCCTTTAGGATTATTGTCAATACCCGTGTTCATCACATTTTTGTAAATATTATAACAGTGATTTTGATATTCCAATGCACTTTAGATCGTCTCTATGAATATAATTATGTATTCAAAATATGCATATTTTTCATTTATTCATCTGTAAAAAGTTGCTGATGCTTGCAGATTTTATTGATTGCATCTGTAATCTTATATCATCCAAGTCAAACATTTTGATTCGTGTTGGTGTTAAATTGACAAATTGTTATAACATCAACTATATAATAATCAATTTAGCCTGGTCTTCAAGCCACAATTAATATAGGGGGAACACTATCTCACAGGGGAAGACTATATCTGACCCGACACTTGTTCGGTCCGGTAAGGTACGGCGTCCCGTCAAATACATAGTGGCGGTATAGGCCACGCCGTAAAAACACCGACTAAATAGTAGACGAATTCCGAGAACCAACAATAATAATAAATGTATACAGTCTCACTCCCCTCTGTGATGTAATCTTCTTTTAGAAATAGCCCCCTGTAGTTGTCTGAAATAGTCCCTGTAGTTGTCTGAAATAGCCCCCTGTAGTTGTCTGAAATAGCCCCCTGTAGTTGTCTGAAATAGCCCTCTGTAGTTGTCTGAAATAGTCCCTGTAGTTGTCTGAAATAGTCCCTGTAGTTGTCTGAAATAGTCCCTGTAGTTGTCTGACAGGTGGTCTCCAGGATCAGCGCAGCTGTTGGCGCGCCAGGCGCACTGAGCCGCAGCGGTAAGAACCGGTGAAGTTTACAGCCCGCAGCTACCCACCTACCGGAACAAATTATAAAAGTAGTCTAGGCTAATTAAAACACTTTAGTCCATGGCATGAGTGTGTGTGTGTGTGTGTGTGTGTGTGTGTGTGTGTGTGTGTGTGTGTGTGTGTGTGTGTGTGTGTGTGTGTGTGTGTGCGTAAAGTTAGGTTATTATGCACATCGTTTTTGAAAATCCCTGTTTATGTCGGTTCTGTAGTCCTATTATATAGCATACTTCCTTACATGGAATAGCCTGTGCAGCCTCACTGGAGCAGTTCATGGAGAGGGTCCTGTGTAACCAAAGCAACAATAAAAGAGAAGCTACCTCTAAATAGTAAAATATGCGTGCGTCCATGATACTTGGCACGACATACAGTGCTGTGGCTTGGCCAACTGCTGCTTATAATGTTGCTGAAAATGATGTAGAATTGCATCAAATGCGCTTATAGAGTGACACATTTTTCCTGGGAGGACTCCCAGACCGCCCGCCCATCTTATGATTATGTTTATTCTGCCATACCCTGAGCTGAAACATCGCTCCATACTTCAGTCCAGACCTATCATAAGCCTACTCTCGTGCACGTGCATGTACGCGCGTGCAAATGCAGCAGGTACCGTACGACCAAACATCTCCTTTCACCCTGAACACCGGACATCACATCTGTACAGACAGCTCCAAACTGATCAATCATAATGGGACTGCGTGCGTTTATAAAGGATTATTTTATTGGTTTCTGGGATTATGAAACCCCAAAGGTAATGGTGGTTAAAAACAAAACTCTTGGAGTCATATACAGGGCAGTTCAGTTTTTTGTGATCACCTATTTCATCTGGTAAGCTATAGCCTCCTGTTTATGCATGCCTTTTTTAAAGAGCAAATATATATTTGAATCAGCATGCAATTATATTGATGTAATTATCTTATTTTATGAGGGTTTTTTTTGCTAAACAGTTTTTTATTGATTTTTCAATTGAATTAACATACAATCATATGCAGCATATAGTTTAAATGACATTGTATGCAAGTATAGGACAGCTGCACTATCAAAATAATTACACACTTGTGAACCCACCCCAACCCTCCCCTCCCTCCCTCCCAACCCTTCCCCCTTGTCCTTATTAGTCAACATTTTCAACAGAATGCTTGTCTTTATTTTATGACTTTTTAATATGTTCAAGAGAGAATCTCGGTTCTTGGAGTAACTAGAGTGCAAAGAAACATACAGCATAATTACAATATACCTCACAAAGAAATATACAGCATAATTACCTCACAAAGAAATATACAGCATAATTACCTCACAAAGAAATATACAGCATAATTACCTCACAAAGAAATATACAGCATAATTGATGGAAATGGAACTGCTGAGTCCCTGCTGTCGTCTAGAGGGATGGCGCAGCTTCCCTGGCCATTAATGATCATTATTGTGTAATATGATCCCAATCCCATTGTTATAGATTACTGTCAGAGGACATCCTGAATTGTATTGAAAGTGGTCAGTCTTCTTATGTACAAGTGGTTTCCGTATTGGATTTCACAGTAAATCAAGAGAAAAGGTAGAAAAACTGAGGAGGACCAGAGTTTTTAATTTTCAAATACCTCCAGTATCACACAACACCCAATAACTGGCATACAGTATACTGTGTTTGAAGATATTGCTAAGTAATCCCTCATCCACCGTCAGAACCTGAAGAAATCAGTGAGAAATGCTAAATGCACCGATGTGGTCCTCTGTGGCTCAGTTGGTAGAGCATGGCGCTAACAACGCTTAGGTTGTGGGTTTGATTCCCGCTGGGACCATCTATACTGAAATGTATGAACTCACTGCAATGTAAGTTGCTTTGGATAAAAGCGCCAGCTAAATGGCATATATATTATATATGAATGTTGAGTGTGTCCTACAGGTACGTGTTCTATATGAATGTTGAGTGTGTCCCACAGGTACGTGTTCTATGTGAATGTTGAGTGTGTCCCACAGGTACGTGTTCTATATGAATGTTGAGTGTGTCCCACAGGTACGTGTTCTATATGAATGTTGAGTGTGTCCTACAGGTACGTGTTCTATATGAATGTTGAGTGTGGTCCTACAGGTACGTGTTCATCAGCCAGAAGGCGTATCAGGACAGTGAGACACGGCCAGAGAGCTCCGTCTACACCAAGATGAAAGGCATAGCGCTGCAGGGGGACCACGTCCTGGACATGGTGGAGTACGTTGGACCCCCAGAGGTGAACAATGATGTACAATACTGCAGAGTGATCAGGGGAACTGAGTGATCAGGGAAACTGTTCCTCTGTGTTGATTTTAAGAGATGCTTATAAGTAGATAATATCCGTCATCACATGACTGTCATTACCATGTCTGTCATTACCATAACTGTCATTACCATGTCTGTACAGCATTACAGCATCCGGTACGTTCTTCTGTGGTGTTTCCATTGCAGGGTGGTGACGTGATCAGCACGATACTGAGAAGAGAAGTCACATATAATCAGAGGCAGGGGGTGTGTGCGGAGGTGAGAGGTCAACCACAGGTGGTGGTACTGCCACTACACTCCCTTGTTCAGTGCTACTGTAGGTACAACACCAACAACATCACTGTGCTGCTTTTACAATATCATTACTAGATGTTGTGGTCCTCTGTGGCTCAGCTGGTAGAGCATGGTGCTAACAGCGCTTAGGTTGGGGGTTTGATTCCCGCTGGGACCATATATACTGAAATGTATGAACTCACTGCAATGTAAGTCACTTTGGATAAAAGCGTCAGCTAAATGGCATATATATATATATAGATGTGGACATTGAATTGTATAATTGTTCAATATTGTCCAATGATAAAAAAGCACTGTAAGATGAGGTCATTAAGGTGTGTCAGTGTCAGTTGTAACACAATCACAAAGGACATGAAAATTCTGATATTTCACAGTGATATTGTCCTCTTTTTTCAGCATTTCATGGTTCCCAAAGCCAACTGCACAGCGGATTCTGACTGCACTGCAGGAGAAGTCCACTTTGATGGCCATGGTATCTTTTCTGTCATCTTTCAGTAAGCTAGTCTCAGTATGTCCTGGACGGTTTATCCAACGTGTTCAATCTGCGTTGTTTCCTGCAGGACAGAGAACCGGGCGCTGTGTGAAATACTACAACCACACATTCAAGACCTGTGAGATACAGACCTGGTGTCCTGTTGAGGAACATGCAGCAGAACGGTAAGGGTCCAATACAATAATGTACGTTTTAAATGGGAGACGGTAAAAAACAAACAATATCTCCAGTCTGGACAAAGTCACCTAATTAATGATGCATCCAACAGGGAACCAGCATTAGTGCAGGCCATCAATTTCACTGTTTACATCAAGAATACCGTCCACTTCCCCAAATTTAAGGTGCTGAGGTAAGTATAACAATACATGCCCACTCCCCCAACCCCCTCCCCTGCTCTCTCTCACACACACACACACACACACACACACACACGCACACGCACACGCACATGCACACACACACACACACACACACACACACACACACACACACACACACACACACACACACACACACACACCCTATCATGCTGAAATACAAGGCCAATTGTTGTAATGTGGAGCCGTAACAAGTGGATCTTTCTTGAGTTCTTCACTGTATTATTGTTCCTGCCCGACAAACACTTATCTCTCTGGCAGAGGAAACATCAAACCCAACAGACGGCAGAAAGCTTATCTGAATAAGTGCCATTACCACGAGGAGAAAGAACCCTACTGCCCGATCTTCAGGCTGGGCTACATTGCTGATCAAGCCAGGGAGAAGTTCAGTGAGCTCTGCAGGACTGTGAGTTAGTAGGCTACTGTAATATATACATGTATACATACAATACACACTGTACACATGACATGTATCCCTTTTAATCTGTTTAATGCCGTTAATTTGCGGTTAATTTGCGTATTTTGCTGAATACCTTTATCAACCAATAACAGGACACAATCTAAGCTCCAATGTCTTTAAACTCTGAATCCGATCATGGTAATTGTCAGGGCGGAGTGATTGGTGTGTTTATCAACTGGAAGTGTAACCTGGACCTGGACCCCTCCAACTGTAAGCCCACGTACTCCTTCCGTCGACTGGACCTCCGGAAGAACCTGCCCAGCTCAGGTTACAACTACAGGTGAGCCGTTCAGAACAGTCTGTACTCTCATTGACATGACTAACTGTATTGTATCTTGGCATTGAAGGGCATGATAGTTTAACTGTCCCTGTCCCTCTCTTTCTCCCTCTCTTTCTCCCTCTCTTTCTCCCTCTCTTTCTCTCGCTGGTTATTTCCTTATAAAAATCATGCTTTCTGTAGGTTTGCCAAGTATTACAGCAAGGATGGACAAGAGTTCAGGACACTTATCAAAGCCTTTGGGATTCGTCTGGATGTCATTGTTCACGGACATGTAGGATTTTCCCCAATCACTGTCACTCAGTCAATCAATAATAATAAAATAAAACATTTACTCATATTTCAGAGGAATATGTTCCTCAGTTTCCATGTTCCCCATACACTATACAGTACTGTACTGTACTCTACTGTACTCTACTCTACTCTACTGTACTGTACTCTACTGTACTGTACTTTACTGTACTCTACTCTACTCTACTCACTACTCCATAATTCCTTTGCAGGCTGGGAAGTTCAACCTCATCCCAACTATCATCAACACAGTGACAGCGATGACATCAGTTGGAATTGTAAGTTCTGGTGCCAACCAGTCTGAGTGAAGCTACATCAGTGGTGAATCTCATTACTGTTTGTGCCAGCTTTTAATCACTGTTGTGTTTTCACTTTATTTAATTCTAGTGTTCCATTATCTGTGACTGGATCATGTTGACTTTCATTGACAAGAATGAGGTCTACAGTGACAGAAAGTTTGATAATGTAAGAAAAGAAGGTTCCATACATCCATTCATGACCATTATTTTTCTTTCTCAACCATTTACACATTTTCTTTATTTTAAACCTTTATGCAGCTGCATTGTGTCTTCTCTAGTTCAATGATATTCTCCTTTCATATCTTCCTACAGGCCAATAAAGAGCCCAGAGAGTCCATGCCCACAGAATTCACCACCATAAGCTATGGCTCCACCCACTCAGACCTGTCAGAGGGCGTGGCCCTGTGACACCCCGCCCCAACAGGTGTTCTCTGGACAGATGCATGGACGCTCCTCAGCCACCTGACACCTGCAGGACGGCCGTCCTCCCTGAGGTCTCAGGTGTCTTCAGAGAGGCTCTTTGATTCTGTGTGGTCCCTGTGGACGTGAACAGGACAGCTAAGAACACGAGAGAGCCACCCGTTACCTCACCAGAATCATAGCCTGTGGAACCGAGTTGGTGTCAATTTCCTCTGAAATCCTGTCAACCTAGAATCTAATTGCACTCCAATAACGGATGAAGTCCATGTCTAATTCAACTGACAGGAATTTAAATGGTATTGACCCCAACATTTTATTATCAGCAAAACAGTACATTGTATGGAGAATCATCACTCCTCTACACGCCGCCCAATAACTGTATTTATGAAGGTACACTTTAATAAATGTCTAACTTAAAATACTGTGACCTCTCTCAATGTTATAAGTTAGATGCAGGTTGAAAAATAGACAAAAATAGACAGTGATAATGGACCCCTTACACATGCGTTCCAGCGGTCAAGTGTAGATTCTGTGACTTCTTCGTTCCCTCTCAACCGAACGCTCCTGTAGACTGCAGACGCTGATCGTATATACGGGAAGAAACACGCAAGAGGGCTACTCTCTCAGAGTAATGACATTACGATGACACTTCCCACAAAATGGTTTCTCTAACAAGGTTGTGGGGAAGTGTGAATCCATCTAGACACATCGGGTGTGTAATAGAAACATCGATAGTGAGGACTCGTCTGAGGTCTAATGGATCAGCGTCTTACACAAAAGATGGACTGCTTCTACTGCCACAATGACACTCTGAAACGCTGTGATGTGTTCTGCAGTGAACAGACCTGTGCACCTGTACAGTGCTGAGTACCAATGAAAGATGAGAGACCATGGTTAAGCATTAACCATTCACATTAGAAGAAGATACCCTTTACCAATCAAGAGAAAGTGCAATATGTTTTAAATGAGAACTCTTAAGTGATGACATTGAAAAGGATCAAATTGTCCATAATTGGGGGTCAAAAACAGTATCTTGCTTTGTACAGTACATACATCCAGCCCATTATTTAAGACAAGCTATCTGTCAGCAGGGAGCCCATTGCAACCAATCTAATTGTGACTGAGCTCTCGGTCTGAAATGTGATTACTGGTCTGGGAGATGCACATCAGCAGGCAAAGTGTTGGAGGTTGATGGCTTAAGATCATTGTGATCTAGACAGAGGAAGATGCTGCAACCAGTGTATGTTTTATTTACAGTTAATCACAACAAAGGAAGCCAGTGATTAATGCATTGCTTTTCTTATATATATGCGCCATTTCTCATATATATATATGCGCTTTTATCCAAAGCAGTGAATACATACATTTCAGTATATATGGTCCCAGTGGGAATCAAACCCACAACCTAAGCGTTGTTAGCGCCATGCTCTACCAGCTGAGCCACAGAGGACCACTGCTTCATCACAGCTTAAGACTACTGTAATCATGTAAGGCACAGCTCTCAATATGAGCAATGTAGTCATTTTCTACTGCAGTAAAGCTGTAGTGCTGCAGCTGCAGGGTCTGACTCCTCCCTGACTCCACTGCAACTTAAATGCTCCTTTCACATCATGCTGAACTAGTGGCTTACGGATAAGCTACCAATTTTAGTGTAATACAGTGAGTGGATATTTCCATTGTCAGACAGACGGCAGAGGCACTTTGTTTTAAAGAGTTTGTGAGGTGACATAATGGCACAGCCAAGGCAGTCTACAGTTCCTCAAAAGCAGAGCTGTGAAACAAGAATCATCCTGCACCACAACATCAACATTCAGAGCAATTTCACAGTATGTACTTTATGACAAATGTATTCTGGGCCCAAATCAGTGAATAAACCAACTAAAAGCTCCCACCCAAAAGACAATTCCTCTGAGCCTCATTAGCATCCAATTGCAGAGGAAGCGAAGCCACTATTGCTGCCTGAGACTGATGTGGTTCTGGACAGCACTCAATCAATGTGTGGTCGGACAAACAGAACTATACTTTCCGAAAAATGAGGTCATTTACAAAAATATTTATTCACACAAACATTAAGACAAACTGACAAGATACTTTTTTGTCATTAACATTTACAAAACAGCAACACATCAGTATATTTACAGTGGAGACGTACGTATCTGTTCAGGACTAGAGAGCTGAGGAACAGTGATTGGCATCCTGATTAACTCCTTTACATCTTTACATCAACAGTACATGTGTGTTCAAGACACTTGATGTTGTTATAGCAACACAGAGGCGGGAAAAGAGGCATGACCACCATCTCAACGTTAACAACAGACCCTAACCAGCCACCTTCTCCCTTGCTGCCTGTGAACATACAGCCCACTACAGGTTACATCTAACGGTAAGTAACAGCTGACAGGAAGACCAGCTCAGGCTGTGGGTGATGTCACAGTTTGAGGACGGACTAGCTCATCTGTGGGCTCATGACCAGTAGCCAGTCTATGGTCTCTCCCAGGAAGTTCATATTGTAGTGAGCTGCAATATTCCGGAACACTTTGATCTGCTCAGAGAAGCTCTGTAGATAGGGAGAGAAGTACATCAAGCATTACTGAGGAATACATTGTTTAAAAAGTAGAAACATATGCATGTCCAATTCATCAAGTGCAAAACAGAAGAATGCATCAAAGAAAAAAGGAATGTAAGATTCTCCTCGAATCAAAACATTGCGAGGAGCGTACCAGAGTTACCAATAAATTTTTAACCTTAACTTCAACCTGACAGGGGCCAAATTATTTTGGAGAGCTGACATTACGGGCATTGTGTTGAAGCACAAACCTTGACGGGGAAGGTGAGGTCAAAGTCTCCTGCACACTGGCAGTAGATGGGCATGTTGGCCTCCTTCACCCCTTTACACTTGGCACACGCCTGCAGAGGACAATGAAGCATTTTAACTACTATTTTACAACAATGATTTCTGAGCTCAGCATTCAATAATACCAGATTCCCTTTAAACAAAACTGAAGTTGGCTTTTTTGAATGGCAAAAGGTAGTAATATGCCCAACAATATCCAACCAGGTGTCGCTCACCAGATCCTGTAGAGTG
>NC_139661.1:23970624-24068124 GCF_951799395.1 Argentina silus
ACCTCATGTCCAGGTGCTCCAGGTCAAAGGTGTCAGCCTCTCTGCCGGCCAGGTCTCTCACCACCTGCTTGTTGACCATGCACATGCAGCCCAGCTGCACCAGGGCCCGGAACAGCAGGGGAACCTGGGGCAGAGGCGTGTCAGGACAAAGGGTCACATTAACAACTCAGACTGTCACAAAGAAACAGAAACCAGGGCGAACAGAGACAGCGGCATCAGTTAGATATTCATGCATGAAAAAATAAAAAAACATGCCCCATACCCATTAAAACACTGTAGAGGAATCTGACAGTACCTGGGTCTCATAGACGCCCTCAATGTCTGGCGCAGAGAGGTCTGCGTTGATCTCATTGATGTGCTCCTGGTACATGTCCTCAGGCACGCTGTACTGGTACAGGTAGTACACCATGTTGGAGCGGGGCAGCATGCGGTTCACCTGAAGAAAAAAACACGGCAATTCCAAATCCATCCTTTGTGATGACTCACCTGTATTATACAGTACTGACTCACCTGTATTATACAGTACTGACTCACCTGTATTATACTATTATACAGTACTGTATGCAGCTAAGAGTTATTTAGCTAAATACTGAAGTTTAGATCATCAGATATATAAATACCTTTTTGTATGTGGCTCCTTCCTCCTGCTTGGGGACCTTCTGGTTGACGTAGAAGACCCGGGGGATGTTGAGCTTCATACAGTGCAGGTCAGTGCCAATCACAGCCCACAGCTTGTACAGGCCAGGGTGACTGGTCTCTGCTATCTGGAGGGGAGGAGAGGGGAGGAGAGGAGAGGAGAGGAGAGGAGAGGAGAGGAGAGGAGAGGAGAGGAGAGATCCAGTCAGACACGATGACTCAATGAATTTCTGTCTAACAACCCTGCTTAATACACATACGAAATACCTTTCAGCTTGTTCTGTATCTCACCATTTACAACAAGTCATTTAGCATCGTCTGTCAAGCTGAATATGAAAATGAAAACACCATTTTCATATACAGTAAACAGGTTAGCTGTTGTCATTTGAGCTGAGCCCACCTGTACGATCTGCCAGGGCATGTCCAGGACGCTGCGTGCCGTCTTGCGGAGGAAGCTGCCCAGGCCCGTGGTGGGGCCGTCCCTGATCACCCCTCCCCCTACAGGCTGGGACTCCCCGTCCAGCAGCCTCCTCTTCTTCCTCCTCTCCTTCCTCTGCTTCAGCTGCAGCTCCCACTTCTTCTTGTGGTAGCGCAGCCACACCAGACGGTCCTCCTGCAGACGCACACCAAAGACGGGAGTCAGGTGGACGAGAAGAGACCTCCTCCATTTAAGCACGCCATCAAACGATTTACCACTTAAATATCGTCTGTTTCATCAGGTTTGTAGTGGATAAGCTAGGATAAGCATGGCTGCCTACCTGTGTTTCCCCCATAGGTGGGGGTGGGCCCAGGATCTCTCTCCAGGACTGGGTGAGCTCCATATCCTGAGACTCCACCTGGCTGTCCACGCCCTGTGATGCCCTCCTACGCTTGGTGCTGATGGGGATGGCAGGCATCAGGGGTCTCGCTGACACCCCAAAGTCCTCCATGTCTGCTGCCTGCCCCGCCTCCAGGGGCTGATGGGCCACCTGAGACACAGACAGTGGAGGAAGTGGTGTGAGTAAGTGTCAGAGTGTGAGTGTGTGTGTGTGTGTTTGGGTGTGTGTGTCAGTGTGTGTTTGGGTGTGTGTGTCAGTGTGTGTGTGTGTGTGTGTCCTTCAAATATGGCATGACTGTCCGGTGTACCTGTCTCTTGCCCTCGCTTGTGAAGAGCTCACTGATCTTCTTCTGCTTGAAGATGTCGTTCTTCTCCAGCAGCTTTTTGTGTAGCCAGTCTGGGTGCCTTACTCTGGGGACAGGGTTCTTCACCTGGGTGACGGGACCATAGGTGAGCACAATCAAACATAATCTAGGTCACCACCAGACATGGGTCAGGGTTGCTCAGAGCAAATGACATGATGTGGTTACCTGTTGCAGGGCTGCTGGGATGGTGATGATCTTCTGGATGGCACTGCCCAACCTCTCTATGTAGTAGTTCCAATCAAGGATCTAAGGAAGTCATGAGATATTAGGGAAAGAGGTAAGGAAAGAAAAGATTCAAGCACACTTTTGTCCACACATGTATACTGTAAGTGCCAATACATCAAGGATATTTGCATTGCTCTATTCAAGAGTAAACCATGGCATAACTTAAAAAATGGCAAAGACTTACTGTGCGGATGTCAAAGTCATGGAGACCGGGCAACTTCAGCCACTTGCGCAGGAAATGCTTCTTAACACTGGGCTCAGCTTGGAAGATGGCCAGGGGGATGGCCCTGTCAGAGACGCAGACCACTTCTTTAGTCACTGCTAAACTAGCTGAGATCAATCTCCTCTCCTCTAGTCTAGACTATAGTGCTAGTCTACTCTATAATGCTAGTCTAGTCTATAATGCTAGTCTAGTCTATAATGCTAGTCTACTCTATAGTGCTAGTCTACTCTATAGTGCTAGTCTAGTCTATAGTGCTAGTCTAGTCTATAGTCTAAGGCGGCCTGTCTCACCTCTCTGTGACCGGGGAGCCCTCAGGCTTGCGGGAGATGACGTAGCGGCAGCTCAGACCAGCATCCTTCACCATCTGGTCTCCCAGGAACTCTGCCAGCCTCTTGGCCGTGCTGATGGAGGTGGACTTCTGCTCGCCGTAGTCCTCCAGCTTCCTCGACATGGACCGGTTCTCTGAGATCAGCTCAAACAGCTCCGCGTCAGGCATGTTCGCAGCCTGGGCAAAACCAAAGGTTTCCATTAGCCTTATCCACTAAAGTTGAATGAATATAGTATGCAAGTGTGGAGACACACACACACAGACACACACACACACACACACACGGACACACACACATTACCTTGCTGTAGAGCACGTCAAGCCAGTAGTCAGCCACCTTGGCCACAGAGGCGTAGACCTCCTCCAGAGTGGTGCCTTTGAGGAAAGCCTCGAACACAGAGGACTGGAAGATCTTAATGAGCTGCAGCTCCCCTCTCCTTTTTATCTCAAAGCCCTTGAGTTCCGCCAGAGAGCCGTCCTCGTTAAACACAGCGTACCTGAACAGCAGGACAACATTCACATTAACATTTAGCAGACGCTTTTATCCAAAGTGACTTACAACAAGTACATTTGTCTAAAGTAAGTGAATCATCTATACATCAGAAAAAAAATCTATGCTAGGACCAAGGGCCATTGGCAGTCACAATGCTAGAAGAAGGAAGGATGACTTTTTTTATCATAAAAACCCCCAAAACATCTCCTTTCTGCCAACGAGGCAACATGTACAGTATTAATCATTTCTAGATAGTCCACCCTCTGAATCAGAGCCCTACATTCAGAACACATTCCCACGCTGGTGGAACTATTCCCTGGGTCAACCCTTACCGTTTCTTCAGCTTCTTCCCCTCCTCTTTGGAGGCAGGCAGAATCATGGCCAGGTACGGCCCGTCCACCTCAAAGAAGATGCTGTTCTCTGCCCGCGTCTCATAGGTCAGGGAGGCGGGGTCCACCAGCTCCTGGTACTGGTCGTTGGTGAAGCCCTCCTTCACCATGATGTTGAGCATGGCCCCGGGGTAGGAGATGGTCACCTTGGGCTTCTTCTCGTTGCTTGTCTTGATGACAAAGTTCTCGGGGAAGGTGTTGGGGAGGACACACCAGATACCGTCAGTGTCCAACTCAAGAGGCCTCCTGCACCACAGAGAAACAGAGCAGCGTGTGAAATCAGTATCTGCTGCAGAGTGTCACTAAATATGATATAATGTACAGCACCTGTCAAAAGTTTGGACACACCTTGTCAAGAGTGTGCAAAGCTGTCATCAAAGCAAAAGGTGGCTACTTTGAAGAATCTAAAATATAAACCATATTCTGGTTTGTTTAACAATTTTTTGTTTACTACATAATTCCATATGTGTTCCTTCATAGTTTTGATGTCTTCAATAATAATCTACAATGTAGAAAATAATAAAAATAAAGAAAAACCATTGAATGAGAAGGTGTGTCCAAACCTTTGACTGGTGTTGGATGGTAACAATAAACACAAGCAGCTGTGTATTACCACGCTGAAACAAATAACTTTGGTACACATGGTCTAAATATTCGGTACAACAACACAGAGCCAATTGCCTAGAAAGGTCAGTACCGAATGAGAAAACACTTCCTCGATGTAAGAGAAGGGACATCATTCTCACCCTATCTGTTCAATGATCTCCCTGGCCTGGGTGATGATGTTGGCTCCAGTGTGGCACACGATGCCAGCCATTTCCATGGAGTACCAGCGCGCCCTGGTGGAAAGAAACAACAAGCACAGACACAGGGCTCGTCAGCAGGGTACACACCATGACTTCCAATTAACCCTCCCATGCATTTGTCTTGAGACTTCATTTAAAAGGTAACACTCTTGGATATGATGTCACACTTGTGAAAACAGAGGAACTTTCATCAAAGATTTTGGAGCGTTCACTGCCTTTCACTTTCTTTCCATGTCCCTCAGTTTCTTATTTTTTGCTTCCATTTCTACAAAAACTAGCTTAAGGTAAACAGCTGCCTGGGTGAGAGCCAAATATATTAGAATTCTACCAAAGATGGCCACAACAAAACCTTGTCACAACTCTGTCACAACACGCTCTATTCATCTCCTCTGACAGTGTCGCTCCTTTAAGCAGATTGAATTCAAATCAAAGCTTGTGCGATAACTGATTTTCCCCGAGGACGGCTGTGCGTACCCTTTCCTCATGACGTATCCATAGAAGGAGTTGAGGATACACTTGTGGGCCAGCTGGAGGGACTCATAGAGGATCTCCATGTTCTTACAGCGCTTCACCTCTGCAGCGTCACAGTTCTCCTGGGCCGCGGACAGCTTCTTCTTCCACACCTACAGAGAGGAAACGAGGCACTGGTGTCAAAGCAGACAAGGCTTGAATTTCAAGTTGTACAATACTCATGAGACTTCCTCCTAGTCAGAGAGAAGTGAAGGGGTGTAGCCGGCCTTGAAGGTGATACCTTGTGCAGTCCCTTAAACTCGTAGCGGCGGTCTCTGAAAGCTCGCACAGTGTCTACGTAGAATGAGTTCTCCCTCTGGCAGATCGTGGTGACCCTGTCCTCCAGCCTGGTGAGATGCACCTTCTTATAGGCCCTCCTACAGTAGTCTGACACAGGCAGAGGACAGACAGCATGCGATGTCACTAACAGACTCTAACAGGGGGACATACAAGACAGTGTGATGACGGACCAGGCGTCTCCAGGACCAAACAGAGAAAGAAAGAAACACTTAATTTTAGAGAAAAACAAATGATCGTCGTCTCACCGGCCAGCCGTTTCTTCTCGTGGCGAGCCTGCTCCTCCCGGTTGAGCTGGTGGAAGGCCCTTGGTCTGCCGTTGGGGAAGAACGGGGGGAACTTCTCTGACTCCAGCTGCTGCTGGATGCGGTGAAACTCACTGCGGCTGGCCGGCACTGCAGAGGGAGGGGAAAGGGGTCAGGGGGCAATTCCTAATTAATCTCTTAGGGGGTAAATTATCACCACATCAACCAGGTCTTACTGATCTCCCCCCTCCACTGCCATCTCATCTTCCTCTGACAGTTGGCCCCTGGCTTGTTGAAATCACAGGCTGCACACGTGGCCTCGTCCACCACAGCAGAGGGCTGAGGAGGAGGAATGACAGTGTTAGTTAGCTCTAGTATTGAGTATTTCTGACCCTGTATCATATCACACCTGTAATATTACCTTACCTGCAGGCGGTTGGTGAGGATGATGTTGGGGTACATGGCCGCCACGTCCAGATGGTAGATTAGGGGACACTCTATCCTATTGGGCACCTCTTTCAAGGAGATCAGCTTCTTCTTAATCTCATCACACACCTGTACACAGAACATCGGACTGCTGAATGAAAATCACAGCGTGTCTGGCATATAAAAGGTGAATGCACTTCCACTAACAGACCAATACAAGTTTGCAGCACCATATTAACAGGCTGAGTGTAGCTGACCTCGTTGAAGTTGGTGACCTGCTCCAGGGGGATCTTCTCCTCCTCTTCGATGGCGTGACGCAATGTTTGCTCCACCCTCTGAAGCAGGAAGTCAAATGCTGCCGGGTTCTATCAACACACAGGAAAACAGCGTCAACACACAGATATCTAACAACCATGGAGACACTGAACCATACAGAGCAGGGCTGGGTTGTACCATTCTGAACTACACAGAGCAGGAAGCAGGAAGCAGGGCTGGGTTGTACCATTCTGAACTACACAGAGCAGGAAGCAGGAAGCAGGGCTGGGTCGTACCATTTTGAAGCGGCAGGGGATGTCGCTACGGAACACCCCTGACTCCAGCGCTTCCACGTGGCCGCCCACGTAGGTCTCAGAGTCCAGGACGTGGCCGTCGTCTGTGAGCTTGTTGAAGACCTGCTCCTGCTTGTTGGGGAAGATGACGTTGGCATGGAACGCCTGCACCATGAGCAGAGCCTCACACAGGGTCCCAGAACCCTTACGCAGCACCTGGAAACACACACAAACATTTGGCAACACTGGCAACAAGCGTCACTTTTTTTTTCTTTTTTTTTTTCATTTTGATTTCAATTGTAATCGCTGTGATGGACAAACCTCATCAGGATCCATAGGGATGATGGTGCAGAGAGCAAAGATAAAGGGGTGGACATACTTCATGTAAAGGTAGTATGTGGCCACGGCGTCCGACACAGAGTAGGTGGCCAGAGTCTGAGAGGGAAGCCATGAGAAAACAGACAGTCAGGTAACGAGACTGTGATGCTCCTGCAATTCACCTGCCTACAACACATTCACAGCTAACAGCGGTGCCTGTGTGACTCCCTGAATGTACCTGTGGCTCCTCGGTGGCCATGCGACACATCTCCTCAGGGTCCAGCTCCACAGGGTCGTAGCTCAGCTTGGCCTTTGCTGCTGCCTTCAGGTTTTGGCTGCCCACGGGCAGGTAGCTGTCTCTCTTAACCCACCTGACACAGAGAGGGAGAGTAGAATATGTGTATGTTAGTGTTCGTGTGTGTGTAAGTAAGTATTTGTACAGACAAATTACAGAGAATTCAAAATGTATCAAATATAGCACCCTACCTGTAGCAATCCATGTGGATGGCCTGACTGGCCTTGTACTCTCCCTGACTGTCCTTCTGGAAGCCAATCTCCCTGTACATGGTCAGTCCATGTTGGGCAGCCCTGGTCTCCACAAAGGGCCTGGAGGAAATGGAAATGATTAGCATAAGTGGACAAAACCCCATGTAGGAGGCAGAGAGACAATAAAGTTGAATGAAGAGGGTATCTGATCTTCTGACTCACCAATCGAAAAAGTCACCATTGTAGGTGACAAAGATGTTCGGCTTGGTTTCCAGGATATGATCAAACCACCTTTGTATGAGAGCTGCCTACAACCAGAGAAAATGCAAATAATTAAGCATTTATTGTATTCACTCAAACATTGCCCTTCACCTTGTTTTAATATACACCCCCTCTTTACCTCGTCAGGCTCATTGAAAACAGTGAAAGGTCCATCATACTCTGGTTTAGGGGTGAACTCAAAGTCCTCAATGTCCTCAGAGACGATCTCTCTGTTAGTGATCAGGTAACCCTGTCAGGGACAGGAAGAGACAGGAAATCAGTTGAAGCAGCAGGCACAGATACTCTCTGGTTACTGGCATCATTAGAACCAGGATGTAAACGTTTCACAGTCTCATCACGGACAAACAGACCTGTCCATCAATCATGTAGGAGAGCATCATAATCTGATCAGTCTCTGCGTCTGGGAATTTCAGAGGAAGTTTGGTGGTCTCTATGTCAAAAGCAAGCACAACTGGGTCCTGAAGAACAGATAAACAGAACAAAAAAACTGGTCAGAGACTTTAATAAATGTAACTTTAACTGGTCAGAGACTTTAATAAATGTAACTTTAACTGGCCAGAAACTTTTATAAATTCAGATTTATCTAAGAATCTCTGATGACTGAGCATCTTGTGAGGTGAGAGTGGAGATAAACATTTTTCTACCATAAGAGCACAACAAGAGACAGATGGATAAATAAAAAACGAATATATATATATACACACACACATAATTGGCAAAGACATCATATAAATATACAAAATATATATTCAAAATATAGGGCTAAATTGTTCTTACAGGTCGCTCCACAAGGTCATCTCTGTGTATGATCTCAGGTGGATAAGCACTGCCCCTGTATCGGACGTTGTACCAGTGAGCCTAGGGAGGAACAAAGGCTGAGTCAGCCACACTCCACACAGAGAGCCACACAGAGAAACATAATCACTCTGCTGACAGAGGAACATAATCACTCTGCTGAGTGTCTACCGTCATCCCAAGAACCTGCCATTTCCTTACCACGTGGATCTTGAGGTCAATAGACAGCCGAACATGGTAAGGCACATCATACTCTCTAATGTCCAGGATATTATCCATCTGGTCAGAGATCTTCTTTGACATTCCATCCTCATCTGCTGCCATCACACTTCCACCTGCCAATGCACTAATGAACAGAGATCACTTAAGAGAGCTCTCATCACAACCTGAACAAACCAGAAAAAGAAGCTCAATAGCAAGACCTTATCGTTTATGCCGTACAATCCACGACTAATCACAGTCATTCTGCCCCTCCTAAGGAGCAGCACCTGAACAGGTACCTTGACAACAGAGAAGTGTAGGTGTCGCTGGACTTCTCCCTCTCCCGGTTCTTGCGGACAGCTGGAAAGATCTCACGCTTGACCTTCATGAGGTCATCCACAGTGTTGAATGACAGCTTGACGTAGTTCCTCTTCAGTCCCACCAGGTGGTTGGGCTGTGAAGAACAGACAAGTGATTGACAGGTTGACCAGCATCTCAGCTTTAGGCCATGGCAAAAATTAACTAGCAACAATAACACTGGAGGCTCATCATACATTCATTCACACATTCAGGCAGATCAGACAACATATTATAATGGACACTGTATAAATTCATTGTCCATTGCGTATAAATGGGGCACAGATTGTTTTCTCACCAGATCCAGGTCCTCTTTGGGAAGCATCTCAAGCTTTGCCACCTTCCCTTGGAACTTCTTGGACAAGAATGAGATGACCTCTCTCTCACAGTTCTGGATGGGGCACGGAGGTGGATACAGTCACATACTACAGTACTTTGTCTTCTACGTAATAAGTAGGCTGCATCTTCATTTCAAAATGATAAAATGAGGAATCAAGACTTACCTTTTTAGTGGCTATGTACAAATAGGGCTTAAAGGGGAGGGCCACCTACAACACACAAGCAGGTGAGATGGCAGAAAAGAAGAGTTTTCATCGCTATTTCAGCAGTGCTGAAGTGCTCTGATCCTCACCTTGAACCTGCTACCATCTTCCTGGATGAAATAATAATCCACAGCACTGATCATCCTTTTGTCATCATCCAGGATCTCTGTCTGAGAGAGAAACATGAGGATACATTGACAATTATCAGGTATTGATTAGAGTAAAGATATGATGTGGTTGTCCATGTTGACAGAGATCCCTGCATTGGTACTACAAATGTAAGATGAACAACGATATAGACCATTTCATCCACAGAGCTCTTGTCTGGGTGACCTACAGAGTGCATATTGATGAGCCAGCCTGTCTTCTCCCCCGGGTCCTTCATCCGTTCGAAGCCGAAGCGAGCGTCCATCTCGTCGGTGAACTGGCTGCGTTCCAGCCGCTTGGCTGCCGACATGTCCGACTTATCATCCCTGGATGAAACATAACAGCCAGTCAGACATACACATCGGTAACAGTTAGGTACAGCTGTGTATTTAGTTTGTACGTGACAGATTTTTGACTAGATATCAGTTGCAGCAGGTGTTTTCTAGACAATGACATCAGCTGACACAAAATCTAAAATGTGCCATTGATATATGAGCTGACGATCTTACTGTTGATTGTCTTCACCATCCCCGCCTTTTCCACGCTCTGCCCACGGCTTGTACCTTCCACTGTTTTGTAGAACCATGTTAGTTTGCAGGTAAGGGGAGGACAGCCACGGTCCTCAGTGAGAATGCAGGTAAGGGGAGGACAGCCACGGCCCTCAGTGAGAATGCAGGTAAGGGGAGGACAGCCACGGCCCTCAGTGAGAATGCAGGTAAGGGGAGGACAGCCACGGCCCTCAGTGAGAATGCAGGTAAGGGGAGGACAGCCACGGCCCTCAGTGAGAATGCAGGTAAGGGGAGGACAGCCACGGCCCTCAGCGACCACCGGGAGGTCGACTCTACCAGGCTGTAATGTCGCCTAGCAAACGATGCTAGTAGAGTTCGTAGTCCTTAGCAAGCTAATGTCACCCTACTGTGCTGAAAACACAAACTAATTGTAAAACTTTTCTCTAGCATCAGCAAACACTAGCTGCCATACACAAACCGTCATATCGACATTTATGTGACGATATGTTACAATATCTAATTGTATTTAACGCTGTAGTTTAAAGACTGGTTAGATCTTTTGACAGATGTTGTTCTCTGCAGTCAGAATTTGGCGCGCTCTCCGCCGTTCCCGCGAGATCAGAACCATTAACTCCGCCTCTGGGAGGGGCCTCGCCGGCCAAACCCCTCCCCTTTTACGTGCTCAGCTCACGCCCTGATTCAGGACATTCTGTGATAGTTACTAAATGGCTATTTTTCCATCTTACATTGTTAACATAGTATTTTCTTTCTTTGTAAGGAAATGTTGATACGTAAGTTCCATCTAAAGCCGTATGAGAGTAAAGCATGTATAGTAAGTGCACTTGAATTTATGGCACATCATCAACTAGCATAACTTGCAACTGAGGAGCCTCACCAGTTACAACTAAATCGCTAGCAACTGGACTCTATCCCAACATTTTCAAGTATTTACAAAAAGATTCAAGTCAAAACAAAATAAAACATTTTTTTTGTTTATTGGCAAGGACTCACGCATTAGCTGGTGAGTATTCAACAGTCGTGTGCTATTTAAAGGTACTCCAGGGAGTGCATACTTCAACAAAGAATCTTGTTTTCACTTTATGCACCTCTCTTATGTGCAGCATGAAAATAACTATGGCAACAGTCCCCCGGACATTCTGACGTTTATGGCCGGGAGGAGATTCTTAACACTTATATTTAATGCAAAACCGATACCAGATACAAACCCGAAATCGCCAGCTAATGTGGACAAAATATGATATGCGCGCTTCCCTAGACATGGCTCTCTACATGAACCATCTGCATGAGCATCTGACTTGGTTGGTAAATAGTGTCCTCGGTGTTGTGATGAACCTGGTTTGTTTGGTTGATAAGCGGATCGCCAGCAGGTGAGCGAGCTAGCCTAGCCCCGGTGCTGCTGCTGCACGCGTGGCCGCGGCGGTCGACGGCACGGTTAACGTCAGTCCGCGCGGCAGGAGGAGGTTGCAATGGACGGTAGAGGTGAGCCCACTAAACCACCCTCAATTAATTGACAATAGCTAAAAGTTATAGCAATTGAACATTGCATCATTGTCTGCAATTAATAGGATATAACAATATGATTATACACGTACATCTACAGTAACATGCAGTATTAGTCCATTGAGTAATTTCTGAGGCATGTAGCTGTGTCTACCTATGTTCTAGTTCTTTGAATGCTTTCCTCTGACACTTTTGGTCTTTTTAAGTATATTTTGCAGTGTCTGACAGAGGACGTAACCAGCAGTTGTTGTGCGTGGGATTTGAAATAGTGTGAAAAGAGAAGGTATTATTGGTCATGTAAGGCAATTGTATGAATATCTGAATATGTATATTTTGTATATGAGTAGAGTAGCCCCTGAATAATGTGGTAACACAGTGAACACGAGTTTAATGGAGTTTGTCTATAGTGTCGGCAACCTCCACTAAAAGCAGAGCTTCTTACTCTCCATCTTACTCCTCATCCTCACTGTCATGATCAGTTTGGATGCAGAACATTGTTTGTGTTTGTGCCCAAATCTAAACTAATGTGTCAGAACATACTAGAAAACGGCCATGTGTGCAGCCTGTGATTTCAACAGTACAGTTTCAGATCCCAGGTAATTTGAAGGTCATGAGGACTTTGTATGGGAATGTAAAGATACAGTAGGAATTATCTCTTGCAAAGATATCTTGTTTTGAACAGTTTTTGTATTATATGACTCAGCGGCTTGTACATCCTTTGATGCTTCCTCCTATACTCTGTTATTGTTTGTTTGACTAGGTTGTCTGTCCCTCCCCCGCCCACTTCATTCCCTCACGGCCGACCTTTACTCCATATGGCACAAGGACAACCATGCTTGTATGAAGCACACTCTGCTCTCTCTTGTCAGCTGCCAGAGGCAGGCTGTTTACTGTCCAGTAGTGAAGGAATAGCATGCTTAGCTCTGCCTGTTTACAAATACCATGTGTCTCCATTTCTGGAAATGCCATGGTATCAAACACATACGCACTGAGCAAAATTTGATCAGAAAATAATTAGATTAGATTAGTTTATTTCCACAGCCATTTTTGATGCACGATGTTCTGCTCAGGCATGTTCCTTTGGTTGCTCGTAGTTTACATTCCTATTTGGGGTGGGCTGCAGAGAGGGGCCTTTTCTTCTCCCTATGAGAGAGCCTGACAAGTTGCCTGTAACCACAGATCGAGGATCAGATTACCCTACTCCCTGACCTAAACTATTAGTGGGATTAAAAGACATCTGACCCCTGACCCCTGGTTTGTGGCAACCCCTGATTACTCTGTGCTTATCCAGTCAGTGGATCAGTGTTTCTCAGGTCTTGCAGAGGAAAAAGTTACGTACTGTATGAAGGATTTGTAGACTGGTGTTAACTACTGTTAATATTCTCCTAGGACCCTTTGAACATTGAATACAGCTTAATGTTTAATTTAATCTTTTCATGGATTGCAGTTTGAAGAGGATGTCTGTGAATGCCCCCACTTCTACTCGCAGGACTAAGCCTACTGATTTTGTGGCTACTCTGGAGGATTATTGAGACCAAGCTAATGTTAGAGAAAGGGGAAGACACTCAGACTGGCTGTGAAACCCCTGCAGCACAGGAGGAGATGCAAGCTGGTGGGACAACTCCACATGGCTTTGCTCTTGTTGAGCATTCCACAGCAATGGTTCCTACATCTACCTCCACAGACAGTGGGGAGAACAGTCTCCTAACCCACAGTGCCTCAGCTGCAGGTCCCATACCTAAAACAGGGGATCTTCAACCTCCCCAGGCCTCTTCAGAGGTGAAGACAGAGCACCCACATCCATCACCATCACCCGTCGCCCAGGCTCCCAGAAGAGTGACCAGACCCAAGTTCAGTTCGGGCCCTGAGGCCAGAGAACGCCTGAAATTCATCCTGGGAGCATCAGAGGACAATTCTTCTGATGATGAGCCTGTAGTCAGCAAACCACCCACTGGTTCTTATGTGCCGTCTGCCACCTTCCCACCCCCACAGCAATCTAGATCAACTACCGCTGCTGCTGCCCCCACCCCCGGCATGAGGTAAGCTCTCTCTTAACAACTGTTTGTTGTTTTGTTTTCATTGATTGATTGTCTTTACTGTAATGATGTCTGTTGAATATAGACATGAGCCCTTCTGTGCAGAAATGGGTGGCAACAAAGGCAAGAGCTTTCACTGTAAAACCAGTGAAAAACCAAAATAGACTGATAGTGACTTGAAACCATAGCAGATAATAAGCCAATGAATCATCAACAGGTAAGAGTACAGTACAGTGCAGTTGCTTTGCATTGCCAACAGAGTGCACTGTGTCTCTACAGATAAGTGTCAGGTAAAGAGAAAGCTGCAGCCACGTTGTCATATTGCAGTCATGTACACTCACTGAGCACTTTATTAGGAACACCTGTACACCTTCTCATGGTGGAGGAACACCTGTACACCTTCTCATGGTGGAGGTGGTGTGTTCAGTGAGTTCAATGAGTTCAGTGTTCTTCAGTGGCCTTCCCAGTCACCGGATCTGAATCCAATAGAACACCTTTGGGATGTGGTAGAACGGGAGATTCACAGCTTGAAAGTGCACCTGAAAAATCTGCAGGAATTGCGTGATGCAATCGTGTCATCATGGACCAGAATCTCAAAGGAATGTTTCCAACATCTTGTGGAATCAACGCCACGAAGCTGTGAATTGAGGCTGTTTTGAGAGCAAGGGGAGGCCCTACCCAGTATTAGTATAGTGTTCCTAATGAAGGGAGGCCCTACCCAGTATTAGTATAGTGTTCTTAATGAAAGGAGGCCCTACCCAGTATTAGTATAGTGTTCCTAATGAAGTGCTCTGTGAGTGAATGCTCTGCCCTCACAACCAGGCTGTGATCACCTGACCCACAGCGTTCTGTGTTTTATTGTTGCGTGCCGCACGTCTCTGCTCTATTATTGGAACAAGTGTTTCTGACTTTGACTTTGAAAACATGGTCCAGGGCACGATACCATACTGCCTGCTTGGAAGACTGCAGCGCTGATTGTATTATTTTATACACGTTTGGAAGACCAACATTTCTACTATCCTTTGGGGTCCTCTGCAAAGAAATATGACTGTAGTCTGCAGGTGTTCAGGATAAGAAGCTATTGTTTATAATTTTCTTCTCAGAGTCTTGATTTGTGACATTATGGATATCTCAGGTAGTTGGTCAGCTGTCCATACCATGGTCACCAACTTGACGTAAGTTCAGTTGGCTCAACTTTCCCATTGCAAATGGATAATGGGTCACTCAATTGAGCCCTGAAAGCTTGTTTGTATACTTGAGCAGCACGTGCAGGAATTACCATGAGAGGTAAGACAGCTTTTAATGCGTCAACTGTGAAAAGCACTTTAAGTTACTGTTTACACATAACGTGACTGTTTACCTGCCGTCTGTTTGCAGCCTACGATTGGCTGCTGAAAACTAGGCTAACTTCTGGTTGAAGTTTTGTTTATTACATTAGGTAGCGGAAGTTCAAGTTAGGATTGTTGGTGAAAAGACATTGTATGAAAATTGAATCAGAACGTAAACTGTGTGTGTGTCACTTACTGTGGGTGAATAATGTTTTGCATGAGGGAGGAGGGAGGGAGGGAGGGAGGGGCTGAGAGAGGAAGGGACTGGTGGAGGTCGTATTGTTTTGGTGTTAGATTACAACTCTGCGCTCCATACATCTTAAATGTGTCTGATAATCTGCCATGGAGGGAGATGGCAGGCAAAGCCTCAACTGGTTTCAGTGTCTCAAAAGGTTAGTCTCAGACAGTCAACTAGGCTACTTTGTTTTACAATTTAGCGTTTCTTTGATTCTTGGAATGCATGCTTTGTATGCAACAGTTTATTCCTAGTTTTGCAATTTCAGGAATATTTACATAATTCTTCAAAGTAGTTTGAGACGTTTAGGTTTCCATTGCTGATGGCAAATGTGTCCATGAGTTGACGGACAGGAAGGCTGTGTAGTAAACAGTGATGCCTCTGAACAGTGTGGCTGTTATGTAACTGTACAGAGCTTTGCTAGTCTGGGCACGTGTGTGCTTGAGGAAGTCAGTGAAATACGAAAAAAGAGAAATCCGAGTGTTTTCCCCTCTCTGCAACTTCCTTGTACATTAGAAGCCGATATCATAAAGTAATAGACCCACTAGGTCTTTCAATACTTTATATTTAAAAACTATTGATCAGAGTTGGAGTGTTACATCTTGATGCAGCTTGTGTGCACTTGCAGCTCCTCGGGATTAGACTTCAAATACCCTCTTTTTGTTTTAAGACTTTAAGAACTTGATTCCCTGCATAAACCTACAGTATGTTAATAACTGACATAACACCCAGTTTTTCCATCCTCAGACTTTGCAAGCTTCAGTAGAATAAACAAAGCAGTGTTATTGTAATGCCAAACATTTCCATCCTCGCGGATGGTTTTCCATGTGATGGCTGGAGGGTTAGAATGATCAGTAGCAGCCAGAGAGAACTTTACTAAACTGATTGCCAGCAGTTTACTGCCCCGCCAGTACGTCATATCACATCATTTGTGACTCGTGTTCCTGCCGCCTGTGTGTATTTCCTCATGGTCTTGAGCACCCCTTCACTCTGTAGCTTATTGCTCAGTGATCATTAATCATTCTCTTTAGGACAGTATAGTCTCGGCTTACTTCTCTGTAAGGCCTGGTGATATTTGCTCATGAAAATGCTTTGCAAGCACTGTTGTGTCACCTGAAGGTTTGCTTTTTCAGATGGCTCCAGTGCCTCTGGGCCTGGAAGTGGCAACCCTTGTTTGAACTCTTTCCTGTTCATCTTGAATATGTGATCATGCTCTTTAATGCACTTTCATTTGTCAATATTTTTTGTTGTGATTATTTATCTTTATTTAGGCCGATGAGTGATTCTAGACATTTTAGAATGACTGACCACAAGTAAATAAATCTATATCATTTGATCAGAATAGCAAATATCTACAATATCTAATTTCTTCATGCTTGTGTACAGTTTTCATACTGGCATTATTCATCTAAAGTTGATGTGGGTTGCCACGGTGGATCTGGCAATACAAGGGTTAATGGCCTGTGTGAGTGTGTATTTTTCCTGATAACATGTTAACCTTTGATTGGCTCTGGTCCGGTGAACATTTATATGAGAAAGGTACCAGACACAAAGATAGCTCAGAGGTACCTCTGCAGATTACAGAGAGGACTAGCATTTAGCCTACGTGTGATTGTGTCACTTGTGATTGTAGTGGAGTTGTAAAGTGTCTGTCAAAGGGCTGAACACCTTGCTAGGATGTGGCTGACGTGATCTACGGTTAATTTTACAGATGAGGTAAGACGTGTATGACAGGTATAGCATGAGGAACACAGCCTTTACCTTCTGGAGGGACTGAACTTTGGGCTGGTTGATGTTCGGGTCTGAACTTTGGGCTGGTTGATGTTCGGGACTGAACTTTGGGCTGGTTGATGTTCGGGTTAATTGATTTCCAATGCTGTTGTTTACTCTTTGTGGTCATGAATTTGGTTTGTGACATGTTGAACTATGGTATGATCTCTTACATTGAATTGGAGTGGTAATCTGAATATTCCTCTCGACTACAGTGTTGTACATTCTACTTTATATGGCCTTAGATTTGTCTCAACACATAAACATTGGGTGTTGCTTGAAAATGTGCTTTACAATGTGATTGACAAAATACATTGTTGTTGTGTGCTATCCAGCTAGTTTATTTTCCTTTCTTCCTCCAGGCCTAGCATGTCTGGCCCACACCTGGTGAAGAAGGGACGTGAACACAGAAAAATGGACCTGCAGCGAGACTTCACTGTGGCCTCACCGGCTGAGTTCGTCACACGCTTCGGTGGAAACAGTGTCATAGATAAGGTGAGATGTCAGTCCCTGTCTGTCTGTGCCTTGATGAGTGTTGCAAAATCCTTTACTCCTGTCAGTAAACTAAGTGAGACAAACTAAAGACCCTTTGGCCTTTAAAACCAACTGTAAATGCTGCCGAAAGTACAGCTGGAACAGTATTCAACAGTCCTGTACTGTATAGTTTTCTTAAACTGTCAGTCCTATTTGTCTTTTCTGAAGGTGCTGATAGCTAACAATGGCATAGCAGCGGTCAAATGTATGCGTTCCATCCGCCGCTGGTCCTATGAAATGTTCCGGAATGAGAGGACCATCCGCTTTGTGGTGATGGTCACTCCTGAGGACCTGAAAGCGAACGCAGGTCAGACATGCTGTCCTGAAGCTCCACAGCAGACTTCTCCCTCATTGTATCACTCAGCACATTTGCAGATAAAGTCAGTTGGGGAAACTGGTTAACTGGGTCTGAGTCATCTGCACTAGATTTAACAACATTGTTCATTGGAAGACTTGTGATTGACTTCCCAGTAATAAGAGATGCTACGTGTGATTCTTTTTAAGAGTATATAAAAATGGCGGACCACTACGTCCCAGTCCCTGGTGGTGCCAACAACAACAACTACGCCAATGTAGAGCTGATAGTGGACATTGCCAAGAGGATCCCAGTACAGGTGCTCCACTATCACTCACAGACACAGAATATGGGTTTAGATCTGATATGATAGAGAACGATTCGTCAGCGTTTGTCTGAATGGCCTCCACATGAAGTCTAATGTGCTTGACCTTGTTTCAACTGTCAAAGTCTTTCTTAACAGTTTTTTTCTTTATCATTGTTTACAGGCAGTCTGGGCCGGCTGGGGTCATGCCTCTGAAAATCCCAAACTGCCTGAGCTCTTGAACAAGGCAGGGATATCATTCTTAGGTACAGCTGAACATAAAACTGTCAGTATATGATATATTATTCTTTTCCAGTGCCAGTTTCAGTTCTGAAGGAGCTCCATTTATTTGGTGTGCCGTAAATGTTGTTGGTTTTCTTGCCAGGTCCGTCCAGTAAGGCCATGTGGGCACTAGGAGATAAGGTGGCCTCTGCGATTGTGGCCCAGAGTGCAGACATCCCTACCCTGCCATGGAGTGGATCAGGTGATACACCCCTCTAATATTCCCCTCTATAATCACATTACTACATTATGGATTACCTACATATGGTGTTAGGATTCCTAGCCACAGTGATTGTGTTGTATCTGCAGACCAATGTCTAGGTAATATTTTGTCTGCTGTAGATTTGTTTTTCCATGATAAGAGTGTATTGGTCATGAGCAAGGTCTTACTATGCGCCCCACGTCTAATCTTGTCTCTTCTGTCTACTAGGTCTTAGAGTAGACTGGGAAGAGGAGGACCAGATCTTCGGTCATGTGATTAGTGTGCCTCCAGAGGTTTACGTGCATGGCTGCGTGCGCGATGTGGACGATGGACTGGAGGTAAGCTGCCCAGTGCCATGAGCAGCGGTGTACTCCAAATAATTGCTTGATCTACTGTGCTCTGTTTGTTTAAAGCTGTGCCCTTTGATGCCTTTAGCCAACATCATTCCTCTATGCTTTGTCCTTGAAGGGAGCAGAGAGAATTGGCTATCCTGTTGTGATCAAGGCTTCTGAAGGAGGAGGGGGGAAGGGGATCCGGAAGGTCGAGAGTGCGGAGGACTTTGCCAACTTCTTCAGACAGGTTTGTCCAGACACATTACACTGTACTGTAATACACTCCTATGTTAGTTTCCTGAGGGATGCAAGTTTGACCATGAGTGTTGCTCCGTCCACCCACAGGTGCAGGCTGAGGTACCTGGCTCGCCTATTTTCATCATGCAACTGGCCCAGCATGCCCGGCACCTGGAGGTGCAGATCCTGGCCGACCAGTACGGCAACGCCATCTCTCTGTTTGGCAGAGACTGCTCCATCCAGAGAAGGCATCAGAAGATCATAGAGGAGGCTCCAGCCACCATCGCGTCCCCCACAACATTTGAGCTAATGGAGCGGGTGAGGGGGGGTTTCAGATCATTTGATCCACCATTTAAACTTGCTCTGATAAACTTAACCTATTACAGTTATTTAATTTTAACAGTAAAAGGTACAAACCTCTTTCCCTCTCCGGTTAGTATGCAGTGCGTCTGGCTAAGATGGTGGGCTACGTGAGTGCAGGCACGGTGGAGTACCTCTTCTCTGAGGATGGAAGCTTCCACTTCCTGGAGCTCAACCCCCGTCTGCAGGTGGAACACCCCTGCACAGAGATGATTGGAGACGTCAACCTGCCTGCCGCCCAGCTCCAGGTACACTACAGACACAGGTCAACAGAGCAGTGATGACAGAGAACGTTTCAAATCACAAAGCCATGGCCGATTAGCCTCATGGTTAATTTCAATGCTCCAAGACTTTAGGAGAAGATATGCCATGTTAACTCTCTGTCTCATCCCTGGTAGATTGCGATGGGGATCCCCCTCCACCGGATAAAAGACATCCGCATGTTGTATGGAGAGACTCCTTGGGGGGACACGATCATTAACTTTGAGGCCCCCGAGTGCACCCCCTGTCCAAGAGGACACGTCATAGCAGCCCGGATCACCAGCGAAAACCCAGATGAGGTGGGCATATACTGTGGAGGAGCTAGTTTATCACATTCAAAATTCAAGAGGCAGCTTTAGGTAGCCACTGACCTGTCCTCCATGTCCCTCCCAGGGCTTCAAGCCCAGCTCAGGGACAGTGCAGGAGCTGAACTTCCGCAGCAGTAAGAACGTCTGGGGCTACTTCAGTGTAGGTGCCACCGGAGGCCTGCATGAGTTTGCCGACTCCCAGTTTGGCCACTGCTTCTCATGGGGGGAGAACCGAGAGGAGGCCATCTCGTGAGTCTAACTTTGTTGTTTCTGTTGACCACCTACAGTACATGTATCTGATCAGTGGCTATCAGTGGATCATCATGTGACTTACTGTGTGGTGCAGGAACATGGTGGTGGCCATGAAGGAGCTTTCAATCAGAGGAGACTTCAGGACCACAGTGGAGTACCTCATCAAGCTGCTGGAGACAGAGTGCTTCAGGAACAACGAAATCCACACGGGCTGGCTGGATCATCTCATCTCAGAGAAAGTACAGGTAGGAGACCGATGACACGAAGCCAATATGGCCCATGTGAATCATTGAATAACTATCCCTAAGGGTATAGCAGGTTGAAACAAAACCCCTCCTGTGAGTGAATACATGTTTGCTTTCCCTGAAGGCGGAGAGGCCTGACACCATGCTGGGGATCGTCTGTGGGTCGTTACATGTGGCGGACGCCAACTTCAGGAAGAGCATGTCTGACTTCCTGCACTCACTGGAAAGGTACCACACCATCTCCCCCAGCCTAATGTCCTATCACTGTAAATCCTAAGCCTAAACACCGTTTCTAAACACAGCATCTGAAATGTACCCCTTTAGGGGCCAGGTGCTGCCTGCAGACAGCCTGCTCAATACGGTCAACGTGGACCTGATATATGAGGGTGTCAAATACAGCCTCAAGGTACCAAAACCTCTTTGGCTATCTCTCTCTTTCAGACTGTACCTCCCTCTCGACCCTGTTTAACACTAAGCTGTGTTTCTGACAGGTGGCCCGCCAGTCCCCGACCACGTACGTTATCTTCATGAATGGGTCCGACATTGATATTGACGTCCATAGGCTGAGCGACGGTGGTCTCCTGCTCTCCTACAACGGCAGCAGCTACACCACCTACATGAAGGAGGAAATAGACAGGTGAGACTTCCTGCCTGCCTGATATCGGCATGTAGTCTCATACAGTGTTTCTGATGTTATGAGCTCTAAATAAGCTTTGTGTGTTACACTTCTTTCTGCTCCATGATCATATCTACTTTGATGCTCTAGCTACCGCATCACTGTTGGCAACAAGACCTGCGTGTTTGAGAAAGAGAAGGATCCCACGGTGCTGAGGTCGCCCTCTGCTGGTAAACTCCTGCAGTACATAATGGAGGATGGAGGCCATATCTGTGCAGGGCACTCGTATGCAGAGATAGAGGTGAACTGAGCTAATGACAAGCAAATATGTTCTCACAAATGGGCTGGATGTGTGACGTCTTCAGTGTGTGTGTGTGTGTGTGTGTGTGTGTGTAGGGACTGACTCTCTATGTTGTGGCTCCAGGTTATGAAGATGGTGATGACTCTGTCAGTGCACGAGTCTGGTTGCGTCCACTTTGTGAAGAGACCCGGGGCGGTTCTAGAGCCTGGCTGTGTGGTGGCCCGTATGGACCTGGATGACCCCAGCAGCATCCACCCTGCAAGTTACCCTCATAGCCCTTGAACAACTAAACACAGCTAGTTACCCGTGCCACATTTCAATACTGAATATATTCTTCTCTCTCTCTCTCCTTTGGTCTCCCACCGTAGGTGGAGCTGAACATAGGCTCTCTCCCTGCCCAGCACCCACTGCCTATGGTGGGGGAGAAGCTCCACCAGGTGTTCCACGGCATTCTGGAGAACCTAATCAACGTCATGGAAGGGTTCTGCCTCACAGAGCCCTACTTCAGCAACAAGGTGAGGGTCTCCATGGTCTGCAACACTTTACAATACAGTGAATGGAAGCTTGCAGAGACGTAGTTCTGTAAACTGTGGATTGGTTCAGCTGGATGAGGTTGTGATGGTCGTATGTCCCCTCTGCAGGTGAAGCAGTGGGTGGGCACACTGATGAAGACACTGCGGGACCCCTCTCTGCCCCTGCTGGAGCTCCAGGAGATCATGACCAGTGTGGCAGGTCGCATCCCGCCCACTGTGGAGAAGGCTATCCGCAAAGTCATGGCCCAGTATGCCAGCAACATCACCTCTGTCCTCTGCCAGTTCCCTAGCCAGAGGGTGAGTGATCCAGAGCACCTAACTAGCAGTACCACTGTTACTCCTGGGATTAAGTCAACTGGCACAGTGCATCCCCTTCTTCAAGCCTTTTACATGTGGTCCTCTGTGGCTCAGTTGTGGTCCTCTGTGGCTCAGTTGTGGTCCTCTGTGGCTCAGTTGGTAGAGCATGGCGCTAACAACGCTAAGGTTGAGGGTTTGATTCCCACTGGGACCATATATACTGAAATGCATGCACTCACTGCAATGTAAGTCGCTTTGGATAAAAGCGTCAGCTAAATGGCATATATTATACATTATAAATACTGAATTTTTCCTCCTCCATTCCAGATTGCCAATATTCTGGACAGCCATGCGGCCACCCTACAGAGGAAGGCAGACCGTGAGGTGTTCTTTATGAACACCCAGAGTATCGTACAGCTGGTGCAGAGGTCAGAGGTCGTCCCACTTCACATTTGGATCTTCATCCCATTATGTACATTACCTTTTGGAGTAATTAGAGGTTATGAGAGATTATAGTAGTTGATGTATGTTCCGCAGGTATCGCAGTGGAATTCGAGGCTACATGAAGTCTGTGGTTCTGGATCTGCTGAAGCGCTACCTGCAGGTGGAGATGCAGTTCCAACAAGGTAACTTAGACTCACTGGGTATAAGTGGGATACGTTGTACTAGATGTAAAGGCAAGATTTATAGCCGTTTATGATGTACTGTGGATTGGGTTGATACATTTTATGCCAAGGCTTTTCCTCTCATGAACAGCTCACTATGACAAGTGTGTGATCAAACTGCGGGAACAGTACAAGCCTGACATGACGCCTGTGTTGGAGTTCATCTTCTCTCACGCCCAGGTCTCCAAGAAGAACGTCCTAGTCACCATACTCATAGTAAGACTGTTCTCTCACTAAACCACACACCTGCTTTGTTTTTTTACTAGAAGAAAATGAATTGATCATGGTTTCTATAACACCCACCAATACTGATGAGGTGCCTCTGTTGATGTTCAGGACCAACTCTGTGGACGGGACCCAACCCTAGCAGATGAGCTGATGACCATCCTGAACGAACTGACACAGCTCAACAAGATGGAGAACTCCAAGGTGGCCCTGCGTGCCAGACAGGTAAGACCTCCACCAGGTAAACTAACCTGGTCTGAATTGGACAGTGCACCTAATGCTACACTCTCGTCACTTGAGAGTGAAGACTTTGGAGAGTCGAATAGCTACTACACGATGGAGGTGATATTGATGATCTGAAGTGTGTTTTACAGGTTTTGATAGCCTCTCATCTACCCTCTTATGAACTGAGGCACAACCAGGTGGAGTCCATATTCCTGTCTGCCATTGACATGTATGGACACCAGTTCTGCCCTGAGAACCTCAAGGTGAGCTCATCTTGTGTGGTAAAGTACTATCTTGACTGGCAATTTGTTTCTTTAAACAAGCTCTGAAGGATATTATCTTCAAATCTCTGCAGAAACTGATCCTCTCTGAAACCTCCATCTTTGATGTCCTGCCCAATTTCTTCTACCACTCTAATCGGGTCGTGTGCATGGCTGCGTTGGAGGTAAGCAGTGTACTGTAGTCAGGGTCCTGAGTTTTGGGTCCTTAAGTTTAATGTATGGTAGAAACCTGGTTTCGTTAAATCCGTAGCTGTTTTGTTGAATTCCCTCCTTTTATATTATCTGTCCAATGGGACGTCTTGCTCTGCCCTCCCTAGGTGTATGTGCGTAGAGGCTACATCGCCTATGAACTCAACAGCCTCCAGCATCACCAGCTGCAGGACGGGACGTGTGCTGTAGATTTCCAGTTCATGTTGCCTTCATCTCACCCTAACAGGTACCCAGACATTCGGCCCAAAAAAACTCAAAATATATACAAGATTCCACACCGACAGTACAGCACAAAGCAAGCTGTGCCATTTATCCCATGACACAATACTGCTGATTTAGTCAAAAAGACCTCCACCCCCTACAATTAATTTATTCACCACATACCTGTAAATATGAATGGACACCTATTACATCTTTGTAAGGTAATGTCAGTGATTGAATCCATTATGGTACGTTTTTATACCATGTCTCTGTAGTCCAGTCTTCCTCTGGTTTTCATTGACTTGTTTACCATCTCTCCCAACAAGCGAGCGATTCACCAGAGTGATTCCCTCTATGAGAACAAACACGTAATACATTCTGCCTCCTCAGCATCTCTCAGGCAGCGTTTGTCACGCCCCATTGAGAGCACTAACACGGCCTATAACACATGGTAGTGGTGCAGTGTGCTTCCATTGGGCAGAACAGTAGGAACATCTCAATATTGACATCCCTAATACTTCCTCCAATGCCTTCATTCCCGGCGGCATTTTGTGTAGACATTGACAGGGTAACCATATGATTGTGATTCACTTTTGTTTTATCAGATTGCTCTCAAGATGGCGAAACTCCGATTGCACAAACCAGGAAAACTATTAAGCCAATTATTTTAAAAGAGACTTTAACAAAAGCTAATACAGTTAAATACATACAAGTTACAAAAATGAAGAAAAAGAAAAAAAAGAACCTAATACATAGCTAATCATGGCTTTAGCTGCTTTAACTATTAATGCAGAGCAATTTGATCCTTGGGCATTAATGTGTACAGAGCTACAGATTCATAGAGTGCTTTACACTAATGAGAATGCATAGAGATAGAGCTTGATTATCTACTGCTAACATTCACCTGTCAATCATCTTATTTCAGAGGGAGCAGCCCTACTCTGAACAGGTAGAGTAAAGCTCCTCCCAGCCACCGAAACCACTTGGCTCTGTGTATGTCTCATAGCAAAGCATGCACTGTGTTGTATCTTCTAGCAAGTCCTTCCCGTTGTCTTTTTTTTTTTTTCTCTTTTTTGCTTTTAAAATTGAATTTCCTTTCTCAGTTTTTCATAATGTTAAGTTGCATTTGAGAGGAACGTGTCATTTGTCAAATTCAGTGTGCCTCTTAAAACCTCAGCCTGATATTTGTTAGCCACAGGTAATTCTGTATTTTCCATTTTTCCAGATTTGACCAATCAAACACAGTAAAAGAAATCCCGTCTATACCTGCATATGAAAGATGAACGATTTATAATCTTGAACATGTCTGCTTTGCTTTGTGGAAAAACATATACAGTATTAGCATTAGCAACAGTATTAGCATGGTGATTTGTTCTCCGTGCTGTATTACATCATCCTTAGTGCTGATGGCCGTACATCATCCTTAGAGCTAAACATCCCACCCTCATCTGTAGCTGACTGCTGCTCCCAGTGCCCATGGCAACCCTACCCATGGGTGACCTGTGTGTCCTCCTCTCAGGGTGGCAGTGCCAGCAGTCAACAGCTCGGGGCAGTTTGAGATGAGGCGCCAGGGCAGCGAGCTCTTCCTGGAGGGGGCGTTCTCCCCCCCGTGCCAGCGCATGGGCGCCATGGTGGCTTTCCAGTGTTTTGAGGACTTCAAAAGGTAAAACGCAGTGTTTACCCCAACTTGAGTACGTATGAGTCTATGCCATATTCAGTATCATTCAAAATGCCTGAGTGCAGGCATTAGATACCCAGGACAGACATCAGAACATGGCTATCTGTTTCTACAGGAACTTTGACGAGGTGATTTCCAGCTTTGCTGACCCGCTGCTGGAGAGCCCGATGTTTTCAGAGGCCTGCTCCAGCCTGTATGACGAGGACAGCTGCAAGGTGAGGGGAGGGGAGCATTAGAGAAGCATTGAGAAAACAAGGGGAACCTCAGATGTACATTTACATTACATTACATTTATGGCATTTACCAGACGCCTTTATCCAAAGTGACTTACAACAAATACATTTGTTTAAGTAAGTGAATCATGTATCCAACAGTCATCATAAGATAAAGTAATCAATGCTCAGACCAGGGGCCATAGGCAGTCATAATGGTAGAAGAAGGATATATATATATTTTTTTTATTAACAGGAGAAAAACTTATACAGGGGGGTAGTGGGGGTGAAGAGGTCTTTAGGAGCGACCGTCAGATGTAGCCTGAAGAGATGGGTCTTCAATCTACGGCGGAAGGGTGGTAGTGATGTCCGTGGTGTCACTGATTGTTTCCCTTCCTCCCCTGCAGAACACGAGGGAGAACCCCATTCACATCATTAACGTGTCTATAAAGACAGCTGACACTGAGGATGATGATCCCTTGGTCACCGCCTTCGCTGCCTTCGCCCAGTCTAAGGTTGGTACTGTTCAAACCTCAAACTCTCCCTTTTTGTTGCGGTGGATGTGCTTCCCATTATGGCTGACATTACAGTAAATACAGTGTACCTTTATCTCTGCACTAGATAATAACTCGTATGACATTTCTAATTACAGAAAGCTCTACTCTTTGAGCATGGTATCAGAAGGATCACCTTTCTAGTTGCACAAAAGGTGAGATCTTGACATCTTTACGACAATTTGTCACTCAGAATTTCACCTTTCTGTTGTATATCAAGCTATTTACGATGTTTCTAATAGATAAAAGCATACAGTATAATGCTGATTATCTTTTTTCTTATCAGAGAGAATTTCCCAAGTTCTTCACCTTCAGAGCTAGAGATGGGGTAAGAAATTACCTCTCTCACAAAGTGCTTACCACAGTGACAGCACACTGTGATCATGATTCAGAGAGTGTACAGAGCAGCCATTGAACCCTCCCCATCTGCCCCTCCCCTCAGTTCCAGGAGGATCGTATCTACCGCAACCTGGAGCCGGCTCTGGCCTTCCAGCTGGAGCTCAACCGCATGAGGAATTTTGAACTGGCAGCTGTGCCGTGTTCCAACCACAAGATGCACCTGTACCTGGGCGCCGCCCGCCCGCAGGCAGGCGCTGAGGTCACAGACTACCGCTTCTTCATCCGGGCCATCCTCCGCCACTCTGACCTCATCACAAAGGTATGACGATGGAAGCATCCTGCAGTTTCATTTGTAACTTAGAGGGGAAACCATATGGGTAATGATGGTGTTGGTGTTCCCTCTATAACCTTTGCACCCCTCTCTCTGTGCCACCCAGGAAGCCTCCTTCGAGTATCTCCAAAATGAGGGAGAGCGTCTGCTGCTGGAGGCCATGGATGAGCTGGAGGTGGCCTTCAGCAATACCAACGTCCGCACAGACTGCAACCACATCTTCCTTAACTTTGTCCCCACTGTCATCATGGACCCCTCCAAGGTCAGTGTGTGCCCTACCTCAGAGTGAGTGCCCATAGCATGTGCTTGCGAACTAGAAGTACAGTACATTGTGTGACCTCCTACCTGTCCTTGTGTAGGTAGTTGGTAGTGTCTGTGGCAGCTCTCTGACGCATTACGTTCGTCTCTGTCCTCTGACGCGTGGTTCTTAGATCGAGGAGTCGGTGCGCTCCATGGTGATGCGGTACGGTAGCCGGCTGTGGAAGCTCCGGGTTCTCCAAGCAGAGCTCAAGATCAACATCCGCCTGACGCCCACCGGGAACGCCATCCCCATCCGGTTGTTCCTCACCAACGAGTCTGGATACTACCTTGACATCAGTCTGTACAACGAGGTCACTGACCCAAGCTCTGGACAGGTATACACTAGAATCAGCTCCCTGGGTTACTGTAGCAACAGAAGATTCACAATCTCTATTAGTTCTTACTTACTGAACTCCTCTGCAGCACCTATCAGTTATTGATAGTTATCAGTTATTGATACCAGCTCCTAAAGGCTTTAGAAAAAGGGCACTTCTATGGCTATGAACTGGCAGTGGTCATTCTTGGGCTCATTATTTACATGTATATGCCATTTAGCTGATGCTTTTATCCAAAGTGACTTACATTGCAGTGAGTGCATACATTTCAGTACATATGGTCCCAGCGGGAATCAAACCCACAACTTAAGCCACAGAGGACCACATATTTATGTACATTCACATTATGCGGTCCAAAACTTCTGAAAGTTGCATATTTAAGAGATATTCATACTCACTGACCAAAGTTACACCGAAGCCTAAACAAGCCTAATGATACCAGTAAGATAGCAACATAGAATCTTGCTAAGGAAAGTTTGGTCAGTTGACCAAAAACATTCATAACTTTAAATGCTCATATGTTTTAATAGTTTTGGACCACATAATGTGAATGTCCATAAATGTATGTAAATATTGAGCCCATGAATGACCGTTGCCAAGCTCAAAGCCATAGAGGCAACACAGTACGAGAGAGTGGCCTTTGGAATATTAATAGAGGACAGGACTTTGTTTATGTTTTGTTTTTTTTATATCAATTCAATAACTAAAATGACCTTACTGTGCTCTGTCTCCTCAGATAATGTTCCAGTCCTATGGAGACAAGCAGGGCCCTCTGCACGGCATGCTGATCAACACTCCCTACGTGACCAAAGACCTCCTCCAGTCCAAGCGCTTCCAGGCCCAGACCCTGGGCACCACCTACGTCTACGACTTCCCTGAGATGTTTAGACAGGTGCTGCTTTGTCACTGTCTCAATCAGAAATGTTTTAGAGGGAGCATCCGTTTCTGTTTAAAGTGTGGGGGGCTGTTTTTTTTTTACCCTTTTCTATTATGTGTCTTGCAGGCACTCTTCAACCTGTGGGGTCCAGGGGACAGTTATCCTAAAGATGTGGTGATGTGCACTGAGCTGGTTCTGGACCCTCAGGGCCAGCTGGTGCAGATGAACCGCCTTCCTGGGGACAATGAGGTAGAACGCATGCTCAACGTATACTCTCACTGAACCAAAACCTACTTTAAGGTCTTTAAACCCTTCTTGGCAAATAACACCCTTCACTCTTCCTCAGGTGGGAATGGTAGCCTTCCGGATGAAGATGAAAACTCCGGAGTACCCAGAGGGGCGTGACATCATCGTCATCTGCAATGACATCACCTACATGATCGGGTCGTTCGGGCCCCAGGAGGATCTGCTGTTCCTGCGGGCGTCAGAGCTGGCCCGGGCTGAGGGGATCCCCCGGATCTACATCTCAGCCAATAGCGGGGCACGTATCGGCCTAGCTGAGGAGATCCGCCACATGTTCCAGGTGGCCTGGATCGACCCTCAGGACCCCTACAAGGTGACTCACTGGTTGGGCTTAATGGAGGCATAATCCAAATCCTCTCTACATAGGAATGCCTTGTAAGACTTATCTTACCTAGGCGCTGTGTTGAATGGTGTCTTTTGTTTCCATCTGGAGGGTTTCAAGTATCTGTACCTGACACCCCAGGACTACACCCGCATCAGCTCCACCAATGCTGTACACTGCCACCATGTGGAGGAGGGTGGAGAGTCCAGGTTAGAACACGTCCCTCACCCTTCAGACTTAACCCAAAAATGTAACAAACTGGGCTTTGGCGTAAAAAAGCCTTTTTCTTAACCCAGAGAATCAACGACTCACCTTAACACTGTCTCCTGCACCGCCTATTGACTCCAGGTACATCATCACTGACATCATAGGGAAGGAGGACGGGCTGGGGGTGGAGAATCTGCGGGGATCAGGTACCATCGCTGGGGAGACCTCTCTGGCCTATGATGAGATTGTCACCATCAGCATGGTGAGGAGGACACTGCACCTGGTTCTGTGTCGGAGGTTGCACACTAGAGATCTGCAGGTGTCCTGGCCTCTGTTAGAGCTGTGTTCTGCCCTGTTTGTTACAGGTGACGTGTCGTGCCATCGGCATTGGGGCCTATCTGGTCCGTCTGGGGCAGAGGGTCATCCAGGTGGAGAACTCCCACATCATCCTGACTGGCGCAGGAGCCCTCAACAAGGTTTCCACCTCATCTCTTTCATTCTAATGAGTCTCATACGTGTTGCGTTTCTGTGGATAACACCAGCCAGTCAGACATAATCATAATCAATCACAGTGTCATTGTGAAATATACTATCTGTGATACAATCAGCTGGATATAAGGTTGTATTTTTAGGGTTTTTACATTGTAGCTGTTTAACTGCAGGTTCTGGGTAGAGAGGTCTACACCTCCAACAACCAGCTGGGAGGGGTGCAGATCATGCACAACAATGGAGTCACACACACCACCGTGCCAGATGACTTTGAGGGCGTTCTCACTATCCTGCAATGGCTCTCCTATATCCCTAAGGTACATTAGAAGATTCTTATTAGGTGTTTTAACTCTCTACATACCTAACCCTAACCTTAACCCTAACCCTAACCCATAGCTTATCCATACCTAACCCTAACCCATAGCTTATCCATATCTAACCCTAACCCATAGCTTATCCATACCTAACCCTAACCCATAGCTTATCCATACCTAACCCTAACCCTAACCCATAGCTTATCCATACCTAACCCTAACCCATAGCTTATCCATACCTAACCCTAACCCATAGCTTATCCATACCTAACCCTAACCCATAGCTTATCCATACCTAACCCTAACCTTAACCCATAGCTTATCCATACCTAACCCTAACCCATAGCTTATCCATACCTAACCCTAACCCTAACCCATAGCTTATCCATACCTAACCCTAACCCTAACCCATAGCTTATCCATACCTAACCCTAACCCATAGCTTATCCATACCTGGGGATCTCTAACATTGAAGTTCTCTCATTACAGAACAACCATTCTCCAATGCCGGTGTTAGCAACGAAGGACCCAGTGGACAGGGAGATAGAGTTCACCCCCACCAAGGCTCCCTACGACCCCCGCTGGATGCTGGCCGGGAGGCCCCACCCCAGTGAGACTCCCTGCATACTGAAACTCTGACCCTCTGAGTGGATACACATGGGTCCATTCCTATTGTTTGTTGTGTTTGTGTTGTTGTGAATGTGCAATTAAACATAAATTATATATTTTTAATGTTTTTAGCTGTTAAAGGATCCTGGCAGAGTGGATTCTTTGATCATGGCTCGTTCATGGAGGTGATGGGGTCCTGGGCCCAGACGGTTGTGGTGGGCAGAGCCAGGTTAGTGCAGTACAGACTGGCACCATAGAGAGACATCGTACAGAAGACTAGATCACTTGGATGTGTTCTTAACACAGGTTATCTCTCATGTGGCTCCTATATTAACCTATTAAACTAATTTATGGAAAAATACAGGTTAGGGGGGATTCCCCTCGGTGTCATCGCCGTGGAAACACGCACTGTGGAAGTTGCCATCCCAGCAGACCCGGCCAACTTGGACTCAGAGGCCAAAGTGAGTCGTTTTATATGCTGTGATGTTTTGTGGAGCAGTAGTTGTGGTGCCTGTCTGCAGCAGGGTTTAACCTGCCCTCTGGGTGGTTGGTTTGTCTCTCAGCTCCTGCAGCAGGCTGGCCAAGTGTGGTTCCCAGACTCTGCCTTCAAAACAGCCCAGGCCATCCGGGACATCAACCGCGAGAGACTGCCTCTGATGGTGTTCGCCAACTGGAGAGGCTTCTCTGGAGGGATGAAGGGTATGGGAGGGAGCGCTGCAACTGGGAACAACGTTTCTCAAAGCAATATTATATAAAAAAAAAAAAAAAATCATAAAACCATATTCCCACAACTGGACTACTCTTTTGCCTCCCAGACATGTATGACCAGGTGCTGAAGTTCGGGGCCTACATCGTGGACAGCCTGCGTGAGTTCCGCCAGCCCGTGCTGATCTACATCCCGCCCTACGCAGAGCTGAGAGGAGGATCCTGGGTGGTCATAGACCCCACCATTAACCCTCTGTGTATGGAGATGTATGCAGACAAGGAGAGCAGGTGGGGAACAGGGACTTATTGCTGTAAGACAGGAGGAAAACCACCCTGAGATACAGCAGTGTGTGAATAAGGTTTTTTCCCTAACCCTAACCTTCCCTCCCTCCCTCCCTCTCTCCGTCCAGGGGTGGTGTGTTGGAGGCAGAGGGCACAGTGGAGATCAAGTTCCGCAGGAAGGACCTGTTAAAGACCATGCACAGGATAGATTCAGTTTACTCCAGTCTGACTGAACAGCTGGGTAGATTCACTCTTACAATATCCACCATTGTAATCAATTCAGCATTCCGCCTACATTACCTCTCAACTTCCTACATTACCTCTGTCAATGGGGACAACTTCTATTCCAAGTGGTTGATGACTCCTCCTCTCTCTCTTGTCCAGCTGTCCCAGAGCTATCAGACAAACCACGCAAGGACCTCGAGGCCAAGCTCAAGGCCAGAGAGGAGTTCCTGCTGCCCATCTACCACCAAGTGGCAGTGCAATTTGTGGACCTCCACGACACCCCTGGGAGAATGCAAGAGAAGGGCGCCATCACCGTAAATCCACTTTGCTTTGTTTTGCAAGAACTCTCACTTTTGATTGCGATCCCACCATTGAAGTTGTTAATGTCAATTATGCAAACATACAGCAAAGCAAAATCATAAAACTCACAAAAGAGTGCACCAATTCCATCATCACAATTTATTATGAACTATTTAAACTTGCCATATCCAGTCTGGACAAACATGGATTATTGTGCTATGCATTTTGCTTTGAAAGCCTACGGAGTGCCAGGGGCTTCAGAGTTACCCAAACATCTGATGATTTCCTGGTTGTGTACAGGCAAACTAAAGGCCTTGTTTCAGTTATACTGTGTATACTAAGATCAATGGAAGCTCAAATAAACAGTTGGCTATCTTTGAAACAACATGGAAAATAGATTTTCCATATAAACAGGTCCACTGGACTATGTTGTGATAAACACTTTAAGTGCATAATTGTCCCCCACTGATGAAATCAGGGAGGGGACTATGATTCGGTCACTGTGATTCGGTCACTCATTATGTTGTCTATTTGCAGGACATCCTGGACTGGAAGAATGTGAGGACCTTCTTTTACTGGCGTCTGCGGCGCCTCCTGCTGGAGGATTTGGTGAAGTGTGAGATCCTGCAGGCCAACCGGGACCTGAGTGACGGCCACATCCAGTCTATGCTGCGCCGCTGGTTTGTGGAGACAGAGGGAACCGTCAAGGTAGGCAGGGAGGAAAAGATAACTAGTCAGAAATAAAGGCTTTCTTTTAATCTATTCCAATCAAATACAATAATTGTGTGGAGGTGTTTTAAGAGTGAGGCTGCGTGTGCCTCTCTAGGCTTACCTCTGGGACAACAACCAAGCTGTGGTGGAGTGGCTGGAGAAGCATCTGGCCAAAGAAGATGGCACTCGATCAGCCATCCGAGAGAACATCAAGTACCTGAAGAGGGACTTTGCCTTGAAACACATCCGCAGGTACATACACACACACACTCACACACTCACTCACTCACAAACACACTCTCTCTCTCTCTCTCTCTCTTGATTTACCACAAACAAAGTTAATGTTTTTGGAGCAGTTTGGTCTTTAAAATGTTACCATAGCATCAAGTAATGCTGTTGTGTGTGTTAATTCTCCCAGCCTGGTGCAGGCCAACCCAGAGGTAGCCATGGACTGCATCATTCACATGAGCCAGAACATCACTCCATCCCAGAGGGCCAAGATCTCCCACCTGCTCGCCACTATGGACAGCTCCAGCAGCAGTTAACCTCTGGGACGGTTCACCCAATGCTACACAGGAGGCCCCTATAGTTCAGAGGGGAAGAATAAGCCAGTGGACCTAGAGGCACATCAATGCCTATTTGTGCCTATTTTGTATTGTAAACACGTGAGATAATAAAGGTAAAACCGAAGAAAGAAGCTTGTTTAATTGTCAGGATTCAAGTTAGGGCAACTTACTGTAACTGTGCACAGCATAGACTCCCCTTACCACTCCACTGCACGCTGTGCTCTGTCATACTGTGACATTGTCCACAGTTGTTGGAGTTGGTATTATCTATGCTAACTCCGCTACGTAGCATTACAGAATAGAATTAATGATAGGATAAAATTTAAAAAAGCGCCATATGCTTGAAAAATGGTGCATTATAAAACGTACTCATTGTATGGATTAGACCATGTGCCTCTTAACAGTATTCAGTCAAGCCTCTTATAGCTAACAAATGCTGCCAACTACAAGAGTCTGCCGGCCTCTGAATGTATGTCAGTCAGCTGGAGGCCAAACAAACCACTGCCACTTCATATATAATATAATAATATATATATCTGCCATTTAGCTGACGCTTTTATCTAAAGCGACTTGCATTGCAGTGAGTTCATACATTTCAGTATCTATGGTCCCAGCAGCAATCAAACCCACAACCTAAGCGTTGTTAGCGCCATGCTCTACCAACTGACCTGTACTACATAATAGTGGGAAATGTGCCAGTACAATGACTTACCTTGTGTGTCTGGGTTTTGGCCTGAGTGATGTCTCTTTAGGTATTTGTGACAGTAAAGACCAGTTTAGCCAAAGACAACTGAGCAGGGTTTAGTCCAACTATAATGCTGAGCAGGGTTTAAACTACTAGTCAGTTTCAGTGACGAGATGAATTTGCTGTTTTCTTTCCTTTATCAAACCAAAATTGCGTTTTATATATCAGTATTGTCATAGAAAAAGTAAAGTTGTGCAATTGAAGAGTCGGGTAAGATTTTCTTTTCGTACTAAACAGTGTTCATTTGTGTGCCTTTGATTTAGTGTTGTTGCATTGGACAGTTAGATAGTTAGTTAGACTGGATAGAAAATCCATCTGTCATTTCATTTCAATTTTGTTTGCTGTCTGTGATTCTGAGTGAACAACCTTTTTGTAAATGCTAGTGTATAAATTTGTGCTCTTAGTATTTGTAAGGTCCTCATTTGACAAATGGATACTAAAAACTTGATTTCATGATTTATTTTGTAAATGATGTGTTCTTTGCAGGGTCTGGAATATGCAGTAATTGTTGGTAAAACTCAGGTGAATAAAGAGGTAGATGATGGTGTAATGGCTTGATGACCAAGAGACCATGCCTTTCCCTTGATCAAAATACCAGATACAGGAGATGTTTGCCATGTCAAAATAATGTATGTTGAATCTCTATACTGTATTTTACCCCCAAAAGGGGTATGTAGTAAATACAATGGATCTATTTTCAGCAAGAAACGGGTGTCACCTTTTTTTAATTCACCCATTGTTATTTTATTGTTTGTGTTACTGTACATACATCCTGACATCCAGACATGTTAATCACAGTGCAATGTTTAACAAAAAGTGATGTCCAACACATTTCAAATGACAAATAGAATGTTGTAAAATGGTCAACTAATGCAATTTGTAAAGTCAATAGCAAATATTGGCATGCATTGGCAATTTGAAAAGAATGGGTAAATACTGTTTAAAAAAGCTTTTCTGTGGAGATAAGGATTTGAAACATACACATATATACAGTACACAGTGTTTGATAAACTCCTCACCCTCTCCAGCTGCCATTCATAAATATAAATAAAACATCACAGTAATACTGCCTAGCACGATACAAAGACAAAGACAAGGATCTACAGTATCAGGGTAAGACTTACAAACATGGTGAACGGTACAAAAACTGGTGGGTCGTAACTTCTGTCCACAAAGTTTGTATACCTACAAGATAGGACAGCTCTTGAGTCTTTGCTTGGCAAAGTTCCCCTATAGACATCAGTATATTTTAGATAGTCTGATGTAATTTTATCCCAATTTTAGTTTTCCTCTAAGCTGCCAGTGGTTTTTCCTCTGGTGTGTGTATGTTTTCACAATGGTTTTTTTGAATCATTCTCCAAACGTACATTTCCCAGCTGAATGTGGGAGTTTAGGCCTTTCAGTGAAAGAAGATGATGTTTTTGGTGCCAGGAGTGGGACTGATAAGAGCCACTGAAAAAAAAAAAAAAGATGTTTTGATTCTGTTGGTGCTGCTCAGTGTTGCTCTGTGTCTTTTCAGTCAGTGCTGCGGGTGTCTTAAAGCAGGGCGATAGGCTTGCTGTTGCCTGGTGTGCCCATATACTGGGAGGAGAGGGCGTCCAGGGTGGTGTAGGAAGTATACAGGCCGCTCAGCTGGAGGTCTGAGAAGGGCAGGCTGCCCCCGCTGGAGACAGGGGGAAGGCTGGCTGTACCCAGGTCACAGTCAGACAGACGTAGGGGAGAGTTACTGAAGGTTCCCAACGCCTCCAGGTTAAAGCTGTCGTCCTTCATCTCCTCCCACAGATTACCTGAGGACAGGAAGACAGGTGTCACCGTCTGGTTCTGAGAGCAAGACAGTCAACAAGTAACATGCAATGTAAGATTCACTTGCTGGTCATTGATACAGTGAAGCATTGTGGTTAGACTAAACCCACCTTGTAGAGCGAAGTCCATGATGCTGGGGTCGAGCGCGTCCACCTCTGTGTTGACGTCACCATGGAGACTGTAGAAGTCGTGCTGCTGCTTGCTCTGGTGCTGGGCGAGGGGGCTGTGGGACAGGTCAGGGACGGCGTGGAGGGGGGGCGTCTGGGCGGGGGCGGGGGACATTGGGGCTAGCCGTGCCTGGGCTTGCAGATGAGCCTGGAGCTGGTGGTGCTGGTGCATGGGCAGGCACTGCAGGGACAGGGTGACTATCGGCTGGGGGTGCAGCTGAGCCGGGCCAGGCAGGGGCAGGCCGGAGGGGCAGCTGGGGAGCCGTGTCATCCCAGGGTCGATCTTCCGTCTGCAGCCCTCTGGCCGGTCTGTGATAAGCTTGTCCAACTCATCTGAGAGAGAGCAGGAGGACAGAGGGTCAACAACTGTGGACAGAACAGGTTTTAAAACCAAAACCTGTTGCATAATATAAAACTTAATGGCATAATCATGGTTTTCATTCGGGATTATATGTCCAGTTTGTGGCCTCAGGCTGTGTTCTGACCTGGATTGGCCATGCTGCGGCGGATGGCTGGGAGGTCCTTGCGTTTCCATTTCTGCATCTCCTCCTCCATCTTGTCGATCTTGGCGGGGTTCAGCGCCCACAGACAGCCCTTACGAGAAGAGCCACTCATCTTGTTCTCCACTTTCTCAAAGCATTTGTTCAGGGACAGGTTGTGTCTGACTGAATTCTTCCATCCGTCTGGTGCAACCTACAGAGAATACACCCCCAGGAACAAATAGAGACATTTAGGGGACTCATCCCATTGTTTACCAAGATGCATCACCCCTGCTCCAATAATAGTTTCTGAGTTTAGGGTGTTAGAGCCAGCCTGACCTTGAAGTAGGGAAAATGGTCCTTCATGAAGCTGTAGATCTCGCTGACGGGGAGACTCCCGGTTTTGCTGTTCTTTAGCGCCATTGCGATCAAACAGCTGAACAACGGATCAAAGTGAGAGATTAGTTAGTTTCAGAGATATGCCGCCTTAAGCGTTGAATTCTTTACAGATGACTAGGGCTTTTTGATAGCCCTTGATCCAGGAGAGGCTCACCTGTAAGAGTAGATGGGTTTGGGGAAAGACTTGGGCTGCAGGTCCTGGTTTTGTGGAGCCAGGCGAGGTGTTGTGAACAGGCTTTGGCTGTTGAAGGAGACATTGCTATAGAGCCCAGGAGAGCACTGAGAGAGAGAGAGAGAGAAATTAATGAGATGCCCCATTTGAATTTCAAGATTATTATTATTTATTTTTTACTACTAACTACTGTGCAAGTCAGGCATCCAAATGATGTTGTTGAAGTTACCTGGCCAGCCTGAGTCAGGGTGTACACCTGCTGGGGCTGAGATTGGTAGACAGAGGCAGGACACTGGAACCCCGGGGATGGCTGTCCATTCATGGAGAATGGGGACATCTGTGGAATTGACCCAGGACACATTTAGAATTCACTTCCATTTTGGTTTCTCATTCTGCTCAAATATATAACAAGCAGATCCTCCATCACGGCTCAGTGTCCTGTACTCTTGTTCTAGTTGTGTTGTACCTGTTATACACACTTACCGTATACAACAGTTATTGATAATGATTTTGTTGTTCAGGCAGGGGTATCACTTACACTTCCGCTGTGGGCATTGATGACGTTGATTCCCAGGGGGCTGTGCTGCATGTTGCTCTGTAGGTGGATCATGGAGGCCTGTCCCCCTGCCATGGTCATGTTGTTCAGCTGAGCTGTGGGGACACCACACCCAGGTCTTTCTCCACACATCATGGCTCTGTCAACCTCTGGCGGAGACCATCAACTCTACTTTTTATTTTTTTACCCTCAGAGGGGATAACGTTATCATGGTTTGCTTGAAATCTCACCAGCCACAATTACAATTGCAGCTTGTTTCTGACTTTTAGCCCCTTAGTGAAATAAAAAAAACAACTATACTGAGGTCAATATTCCAAACCAAACACTTGTCCTGAAGCAGCCAATCAGGGTGTGTGTGAGTGGTTTTTAAATGGTGCAGCTCCACCCCTCATGGCTCACCTGTCTGTTGCTCCAGCAGGCTGGCCTGGGAGGAGGGCCCGTTGATGTGGCCACGGCCATCGGCCATCTGCTGCAGCCGGGGCACGTCCACGGAGGTGAGCCACGACAGAGACTGCAGGTCCCCAGGGAGATCTTCCCTCAGCTGGGAGGGGTCTGTGGTCAGGAGTCTGCAGGGGGAGGAGCACAAACACACGCATGGATAAACAGCCTACAAGTGGAGGTTCAATCGCCTGGCAAGAATAAGACAACAGCACACTGAACAGTCAGTCATTCAATGTCAAAAACCTCAGTAATCTTATAGTGAAAGATAAGTGAAAACCTCAGAATCCAGGGCTGTTTTCTCAACTAAGATTCACCATAAGGAGATTATCACCATGGAGTGCTATTTGATTCCCTAATTACAGTACTTATCAACATAAAATTGAGAAAAAAATAAAACATTCTCATCGTAAAAAAGATTGCCCCTGACCAACATTTGCAATTTAATTTGTCTGTTTCACAGATATTGTGAAATAGAAAATTATTACTTGTAGATACTTGATTATTTTCCTTTTCCAGGTTTTACATTACTATTTATTTTCAGACAGACTTGCTGCATATGCCAAAACGAATGTTCTGCATAAAATGAAAGCATTTGTGCTTAATCGGGGCACGGGGGCGCTGATCAGCCTTCCCTCATTATTTCTTTTATACAAGAGGGCTCAGAGGAAGAAAAGAGAAGAATCCTCTTGAATCCTCTCCAGTCTTCTCTGCACACACTTACTGTAGAAGTGTTCAGTAATTGGGGTCGCTATGACAACACTCACCATTCAGTTACTTTGTGGGTCTGGACACTGTAGGACCCCCGGCCCCCCCAACTCCAAATAAAATCACCCCTATGTCAGGTGACCACATTTTCCCTCTAACCATTGGCTGAATCATAAGTAAACAGCGGATGGGATCATTTGAAACACGGGGGAGCAGCACATGTCGCCTGCAACAGTTGGCCTCGTCTATTGAAAAATGATCACCTATTGTGTCCCAAACGACAAATCTGCCCAGTGGCACGTGGCTCCATTGTTTCCCCCAGACCCTTCCTTGATTGTCTCTACCGTTTTTTTTTTCTTTAACCAGCCCTTGCATTAATCTGTTGGAATGACAGCCCTCACACAAGAGGGACAAATAGGATGCCATCTGCTTCCCTGTCCCTTTCCAGCCTATATCCTCACACTGTCCCCCCTCATCCCCACCCCCCTTCCCCTAGAGGGGCAGTTGACGGGGCCCTGGGGGCCAAGGGGAGGAGGTAGGGGCCCTGGGGGCCAAGGGGAGGAGGTGGGGGTTGATAGAGGTCAGGCCACACTCCTCACTCAACCTGTCATTTTAATAAATTATATTATTTCACCCAGGGCTTGGTAAAGGTCCTAGACACCTTGGTAAAAGTCCTGGACACCTTGGTAAAAGTCCTGGACACCTTGGTAAAAGTCCTGGACACCTTGGTAAAAGTCCTGGACACCTTGGTAAAAGTCCTGGACACCTTGGTAAAAGTCCTGCCTGCACCAGTAAAGGCTTATGAATAATCATCCCTTTCAAAGCAGACAGGAGCTCCTGTGAAATTCAACACCACATACAACATTATCTATTTCACCTTCAGCTTTGAAGTATGAGTCCCCCTCCTTCCCAAGACACACACACACACACACACACCCACACACACACACACACACACACACACATAAGCACGCGCACACACACACACACACACACACACACACACACACACAGAGTCTCTCTGTATGAAAAACACTTCATTCATGTATGCCTCATAAGGCAGTAACCTAAGATACACTGTAACATAGAATTGAACAACAAACAAAGTCAACCCTGGCTGAGGTGAACAGAGGCCACATCCAGATGAGTCAATCTAATACTGGGTGTTGGTAAAGACTTGGTATGCAGGCCTACACCATTAGTACATGTCTGTAAGCCTGGCTGCACACAGGTTAGTGATTCCTACAGGAATCTCATAGATTTTCATAGAAAACAAATCAACTCTATAGTTTTTTTTTTTTAAATATTTGTAAAATCTCACACGCAGCTTCAGGCCAATATTCACAAACATATTTTTCCTGCTTTTGGGATGTTGGCCTACAGTGCCCCCCCCCCCCCCCCCTCCTCCTCACACTCACAAGAAAGAAAATGCTCAGCGATGCAAAGCATGTTGAGCTGGTGTCCCCGTCTATCACCCAGTCACACAAGCTTTCCCAGAGGTTCAACACTAAACATCACCCCCACCTCCCTCCCTCCCTCCCCCTCCCACCTCCTCTAATTGGGAGCCACTTCTCTCCGCTAGTGACCCAGAGAGCCCCCTCTCCCCCCTCTCCCCCCGAGCCGACAGGGCAAGAGGCTCAGTCTGTCCGTGTGCCGACAGCGGGAGGGTAAACAGAGCTGATGGTTTCTGACAGATCTATTCAGACTGAAAATCATTTATTCTTCTCCTTTTTCCTCCACCCCTCCCTCACCCCTCCCTCACCCCTCCCTCACCAAAAGAGCTGTCCAACTACCTTCAGATTAAACATAGTGAAGACAGTCTGAGGCCCCCAATTCAATCAACTGGAGAACAGGTTTCCAGGATAACTCAAAAATATGATTGTTGTTGTGCAGCAAAAAAAAATCAGGCTCAATTTGGAATGCAGTGAACTTTGTTTTAGTTTCAGACTGTAAACAGTGTTTTTACTCGGGACAGGGTTAGGGACAGGGTTAGGGTTAGGGACAGGGTTAGGGTTAGGGTTAGGGTTAGGGACAGGGTTAGGGTTAGGGACAGGGTTAGGGTTAGGGTTAGGGACAGGGTTAGGGTTAGGGTTAGGGTTAGTAAGTGTTAATTCATAAGAGTTAGTACTGTAAATGTTCCTTGCCACTTTTGAGAACACCTTATTGAGTTTCATTATTCTCAATATATCATATATCTAATGTGTGATAATAGTTGTATTATATATATATATATATATATATATATATATATATATATATATATATATATATATATATATATATATATATATATATATATATATATATATATACATACACATTATACATACATTATACATATATATAAATAAACATACATATATATACATATGATATATATATAAGTATAATATATACACACACACATATATTATATATCAGTGGTTTAACATATACGGTTTTAACGTTGAAAACTTTGTAAGGCTCCTACTATACAAACACACCATAAAGCCAATCAAGGGCCTACAGTACCTGTAGTCTTGAGGAGATGGATGATGACCAGAATGTTCCATAATTCCTGACATTCCGACCGTAGTTCCACTTTCTATCATTTCCAGGAATATTTGTACTCCTGCAACGAGAATGTGTCACTGCTTAATATAAAATCTCAAGTAATTTATTATTGATTTCAAAAAGGGACCTAGACTCAACAATCCGGGTTCATTTTTGATTATATGACCCAATACGCCAGCATAATACATTTTTATTTGATTTAATTGAGTGCTCTATAACAATCATCCTGAATCTGAATGTACCCTAAATTAAATGATGTCAATTATAACTTCAACTATTTTATCAAAAACATTTGCAAATGAAAGTGGTAAACAATAATTATTACATGTTTTAGTGCTGAAAAAAATTACAACGTTACTGATCGCAGTTCAAATGTATAGGCTATGACTCAAATTATGCAAAAGTTATATTAATAGATTCATTCACCTTGACTTATTTACACTTATTATCACTTATCATCACAATTTAACTTATTATCAAATTACAAAAAACTTGTTCTGTGGAGGTGTTGTATCAAAGTAACTTTCAAAGAGAAAGATCTTATTTTATTGAAATAATCACACTCAAACTCAATAATACATGGTGTCAACATGATTTGCTGACTTTCATCATTATACTACAAGAATAAGAGAAAATCTCACCTTGTTTTGGATAATCTGCAGAAAATGTGATCCGACGACGTGTCCGTGTACTGTATGTTGACTGTGCTGAACTTGTTTCCCAAAAACCGTTTTTAAATTTCCCTCTCTGGAGCTGTCCAGCAGCCTGTCATGCGCAGTCTCTCAACGGAGCCTCTTGCTCAAGAGGCAGGATCCCAAGGGTTTGACAGCTGCTGCCAATGGAACCATTTTTGACAGTCGTATAGAAGACAGGACACCTTACATGTACTGAGGGACTAAAAATCTTCTATTTCTTTTGCATTTCTACTTTTTTTCATTACTGTTCTTCCCTCAAACAAATGTGATTATTGTGCACCCTGCAATCTGTATCCATAGGCAATAACGCGGTTGACAAAGTTAGTCTAGTTTAAAACCATACCATTAATCAACTACATTAAGCCACTGAGTAGTTATTAAATATGATTATCATTATGCTAAAGATAACATTGTGATAAGCCTTTTTTTCGGTCAGTTAAATTATTGTTTTGTTGTTGAGCGGACGCGCAAAGGTGCGCTAGATGCGTCTTTGACTGTGCCAATATTTACATTAATAAATGCATCACTTGCCAAAAGTTCATTAATTACTAGAACCAGGATTTTTGAAAAATGGAAAAGAATACAATGATAAAAAAGGATCATGAAAAATAGTGATTGCTAAGAAATACAATCTAAATTCCCCTTTGATGAATAATCTCCAGCTCTTCTTCCTTAAATTCCAGTTTTCTAGTATTCCAACAACTGCCAACCCGCTCTCTGGTGTTGTGTCGCTACTTGGGAGTTTCTAAATGAGTGTGAATTTCAAGCAAGTGGTTGCAGACAATCTGTTTCCCCGCCGCTGCACCCGCGTCTTTCTCCGTTCAACAGCGGGAAAAAAATGCCGTGGTGGCGCGCAGGAGGCCGGGGGCAGCAGGAGGCAGGGGTGCAGCAGGGGTGCAGCAGGGGTGCAGCAGGGGTGCAGCAGGGGTGCAGCAGGGGTGCAGCAGGGGTGCAGCAGGGGTGCAGCAGGGGTGCAGCAGGGGTGCAGCAGGGGAACAACGGGGCGGTAAAGCTGAAGCTTGTCAAAAGAACTCCGTAAGCTGGTGAGGTCCAAATGTGATTTGCGTGCCCAATAGCACCATTACCAAATTTGACAAACTAGGATTTGAGGAACTCCTTAATCAATGATTTATTCATGAAGCAAAGGAGTTTTTCTGAATTTAAAAAGAATCTAAACACAGGCTATTTAGTTTTGTGCTATTTTGTACGGAATTATGATGTATGTGTAATATACACGGTAAACGGAAAGACCCCAGAAAACAAAATTCACAACCGGAAATTAAGAAAAATTCCTTTAAGTCTGTGGGGAAAGAGCCAATGACAGCAGTGTCGTGTCAACCCCATGGGACACTACAGATGGTAAATCGCGCTGTCACAATGGACACAATCAATGATTACATGCATGAACGTAACGGACAAAATAAGACCTTCCCCAAAGACCGAGAACCTGTAGGTCCTAGAGTCCGTGGCTTTCCACTGTATCCACTCACTTGCTCGTGGCTCCTTTGATTATCAACTGTGACCCCAGCCTCATTACTGATTCAGGCATGTCTAGTGGAACAAATTATTATCATCACATTGTTTTTGACATGTAAAAATCTATGTGAAACGTTGGTATTTTACAGCAGTCTGTATTTTAGAAAGAGAAAGAGAGAGAGAGAAAGAAGGAGAAAGAGACAATGGTGAATGTAACCAAATACTTGATTGTGATTGATACTGATTGTGTACCTGTGGAGTGGACTGCCAAAACATTGGACTCCACTGTACACTTGTCTAGCCAAGGCAATCAACCAAATCACCAGTCAGTCAACTAAACAAGTAGTGCCACTGGCCACTGCAGCAGACAGGGATGTCCCAGTAAATCACTCCCTGTGGTTTAGGAACAGAATGTGATGGCATTCCTCTCTCATGCCTGATCAGGAATAATGGGAAAACAATGGGATCTCCGTCTGAGGGCAAGCCGGTGTTTGGTGGCTCTGTTTTTGTCTTGCACCAAATGTTTACCAAAAAACACAAGTGTCCTCTGGAGGAGGGGGGGGGCAGGGGGTGGGGGGGTTCTGTCACCCCTCTAATCTGCTCCGCAGGCAGAGACACAGTGTCCCCCAGAATGACATGTCACCCACAGTGACCTTCTGGCCAGAGGAAGCTGCTGTCACCCATGCTTAGCCAAGGTGCAGAAGGAGAGACCTGCTAAGGCCTCTGATTAGGATCTGACTTGATGGGAATTACATTTCCAGACTGTGTGTCACTCTGTCAAAAGATCTGCCGGGCAGCAGAGGCTTACAATTGCTACCTAAAATAAGACGGTAGTGAGGAGATTCATTTGTACCAACTGGACTGTTTTAATATACTCGAAAACCAAACAAGGTTTTTGGGGGAGATTTATGCAACTTTTTGAAGTACCTAATTCTCCCCCATTCAGTGTGCACATTTGGGATATTTTCCTGTGAGCCATTGGCCCTTGACACTTGGTTGTAATTAGTGTCTGCTCTGGCTGTCACAGAGGGAAATGGAGGAGGGGCTACTGGACTGGACATGGTCTAGTGCATCTCATTAACCATAAGGGCACATTAGTGGGTGTTATTCCAACAAAGGACAAAAACACCATAAATTCACATTGTTGATTGAGGTGGTGTTTGCATTCTGTAATGGGGGCAATCTCTCCACTATACCACACTGTGTTGACTAACATAAGTTATTTTGTTTTGTTATAAATTAGTCCAGACAGAGACTTTATAGGTTACCTCAGGGATGGCATGGCAACCCTAACCCTAACCCTAACCCTAACCCTAACCCTAGGGTCAGGGCAAATAAACAAAATGTTATGATAAATATACACCACAAACTGTTGACTTTGAACCACTCAGCTTTCAAGATGCTCCCACATCAGCAGCTGTCTGTTTGCATCAGATAAAAAGTGAAAAATGATCTTTCACCCCTCTATATCTACCATGGCAGATGACTGCACAGGAACCGCTGGACGTGATGCCTAAAGGATGTCTTTCTGTCACAGTGCCTTTGTGCTGAGGGATCACAGACACTTCATCTTTCAGGTTTAGAGAGGTCAATGGTTTTGACCTTTATATGACCTGGGTCAAGACCATCGGACCATCGGAAGGACAGCCCTTTTCATGGGCTTAAAGGATAAGATGGGAGCAAAAGTCCTCTTCTTATTCACCAGGGATTGACCACTAAAGAGGCTTTTGATATTGCCTCATCTCCAAAAGATGTCTCAAATATGCTGACATAAAGACACAGCAGTCAAGGTGTATTCCAGAGGGATATCACTCAGACATGTCAAAGTCAAAGTTGTCCTTGATTTTCGGTGTATTTAGCCGTGTCTGTGACCTCTGAAAGGCGTCAGTGTTAAGCTGTGGCCTCAGTGAAAGGTCGGCTAAGCCAAATAATTACTTTTGATCACTTTTTTATTACCATGCTCTGTATGGATGCTCCTTTTCTCTGCTTCTAAAGTCTTTTGCATGACTATAGAAGACATGGCCCTAGGATACACACTGAAACTCATTCTCCAAATACATCCACTGTTACAGAGCAGGGAGGAAGGCATAATTATGTCATAGAACTTTCTTGGTGTGTAGAAATAGACATACATGTTGTGAAAGTAACAACTTGCCTTAGATGTGTGCTGGTTGGAGCCTCGCCGACCCGATGCTCTATAGCTGGAACCTGAATTGAAGATGGGGGCCCAGCCTTCGTTACGCTGCTCCGGAAAATTTGAATAATGGACTATGCGAGAGAAAGGGAGAGAGAAAGGGAGAGAGAAAGAGAGGGACAGTGGAAAGAGGGGAATAGGACACAGAAAGAGAGAGAGAATAAGTGAGTATCCTGATGTGAGTGTTATCATCAGCGCTCATTCTCAGCATGGAATGTCTAATGGGAAAATCAACCTCTCTGACTCCTGTGTAATTGGATTTGCCGGGTCTCGTGCTGAATCAGGGCCCAGTGGGTAGCGCAAAGCTTGTTAAGATTGGACAAGCATTGCTGGGCTGCCGGGTTGGGGAGAGGTGGGGGTCCAGGCAGAAGTAGCCCTGACAACTTTTTGGACTGGAGTGTGAATAATTGAAATAGACAACAACTGAACGTCCATTATGTCTAACTTTACTGGAATGCTGGGAAGCAGCTCTCACTGCCATAAATAGAGTGACATTTGATCTTTTCTCTCATTAAGGTCATTAGGCCAGAGGAAATGGACACCTGTGTTTCCCCAGTGTGTGTGTGTGTGTGTGTGTGTGTGTGTGTGTGTGTGTGTGTGTGTGTGTGTGTGTGTGTTCCTGCAGGTTACTGAGGTAACCAGGTTACTGTCCCCTCTTAGTGTTTCCTAAGTAGGAAGTAAGTGTATGTTTGGAAGAGGAGAACGAGTTGAGGACACAAAACCAACCCTCTTTGTTAGGAAACTGACACCAACGTGTTTCTGTGTCCAACGGGCCACATCGTGAGCTGCCTAATGTACTGTCCAAGCCTTTTGGAGCTGACCCTGTTCATACTGTACATGTAGTTTCATACTGTACATGTACTGTACAACATCATGTTTTATGGTGCAGAATTAAAGCAAAGCCTGTTTCTGTCATCCACAATCACTGGCATCTGATCAACTTCTCCAGGCACGCAGAGAGATCTGAGATTTGACATCAGCTTGGCATCAGATGAGCAACATTGTGGAGATAATGGACGTTTTGCTGTCTCAGTAGCCCACATGCTGGCCTAGTGGTAGTCTGGTACAGCTCTGCTGAGAGGTTTGGAATTAGTCAGTAATGTATACATCTAATCAAAGATCAGTAACTGGACCTACTATTCTGTGCCAGTAGGGGGGTTGTGGCGGTGCAGTTGCAGTGGGGGGAGGTTGGAGAAAGAGAGAGGGTGTTGGATTGGATTGTGTTTCTGCATCTTTGTGTTACACCCAGTAGAGCAGTAGATACTCAGGTAAGCACTGAATAAGATCTCCCTGTCTCTCCACCTCCACCCCCACTGCATGAATGATTAAGCACCCGGCCCACAGTGCCCTGAGCCTAGGTCAGTACGGTATGGAGCAGAGCACAGGTAGACAGGTAGGCAGTCCACTATACAGCAGCATCAACCCCTGATGGTCAGCATGATTCAATGGACCCATAGTGGCAACAGAGAGAGAGAGACAAGGCTGTAAATACAGGATTTCTCCACAATTGGATTTGGCCGACTAACTGTGATCCACCCATCCACCCACAGAACCGGTGGTTGACTGTGATCCACCCATCCACCCACAGAACCGGTGGTTGACTGTACGACCTGGCATGAGAGGATACTCTGTACATGTGTGATATTGCTGGATGGTGGAGGAAGAGATCTTACCAGCCTGGATGTCATTGCGTTTCAGAGTTTGACAGAACACTGATCAACACAGTTTTCAATAATGCAGGTGAAGTATGATTCCTATCTATTATGTGGCATTTTGTAGTTTCAAATTTGGGATGTTTACTTCTCATACATGACGGCTTCCTGTAAAAACATGTTTTGTCTCGTTTAAAATTAGTATAATTTTTTTTTTAATGTTTTTATTTCAAAGTTGGCTATCAACAGTCCAAGAACAGGTGTTTGCAAAATATGCAGGCCCTTTTTAGGGGGCTCAATGTCTGTCTGTTTTCTTGTGGGTGGGATGGAGGCCCTGTCAATGGCAGACAGAGTGCTTCTGACAGGGGTGGAGGCCCACCCTCTGTTGGAGAGGCGTAACAGGATCTCGGGGGTCAAGTGAAGAGATTGCCGGCGTGGGGCATAAAAGAAGGCAGACGGACAGAATCCTGAGAAGACAGATAGACTTTCCAGTTCCATGTTAAGAACTCTTCCACAGAGTTAAGTGTCTTATCATGTCTCACTGTGTCTCTGAATTCTCTCTCTCTCTCCGCCCCCCCCCCCCCCCCCCCCCTGTCTCTCTCCCTGCCTTTCTTTCTCTCATGGGTATGAGGTCACCGAGTTTCAGGCGACATTGACACTCTAGACCAAGATGAGGACCATCTCTTAATTAAAAGACAATTGGTTAGGCTCTAACTAGCAGGCAAGATAATTCACCTGATCTGACAATAGGTGATTGGGTTCATGACCTAACCATTCTTTCCACTCTGCGTGTGCTTTGTCTTTCTTACGTGTTAGGTCCTACTTTATTCTCTGAGTCTGGTGAAGATATACAGAAACATGGAAAAGGACATTTGCTTTCTGAACCAAATAAGTAATAAGAACCTGCCTCCAAACAGCCTTAATTCTTCTCCTAGAATAAGTGTGTGTGTTCAGTATGTAGGACAACACAGACATTGGTTTACTTTAGTCACTCAAAGTATAGTACTGTACATGTGCCAGTCAGTGGTATGAGCTGGTTATAGCTTAATTATTTTTGTTCATGTTCTGGTACTGTAATGTACTGTATTGTATTAGTCTTTTTTTTATCCTTTTTTAAAACAAGATGATGCTGGTTACGGCCCCCCTGGGCTTGTGTTTACCGCTGTCCTTGTTATCTGTTATGATATGTTATGGTAGACCCCAAATGCCCCTGTCTCAGAACACTGCACATCGTCTGTCGCCTGCCTTACAGAGCAGGCTTGTTCCCATGAAGAGAAGGGGTGTCAGAGATACACCACAGCACCACCACCACCATCACACCGCCAGATTGATTCTGACGTCTCAAATGCGGTGCCTTCAATGATATTGTTCACCTGTCTCATTGGCTTAAAGTGGGGTGAGACTATGGGGAGGGTTATTGGTGGGGACACGGGGTGAGGGGTATTGTTAAGGAGAGGGGGTGAGATTTGGGGGGTGGGGGGCTGACAGGTGGATAAAAACCCCTCCCATCCGACTAGCCCCCCTCCATCCTTCCATGGGGCCCTGTGTGAGCGGAGTAATGAAGTCCAAATTACAGCACAGGATTGCTTAGAACAAGCCCCTATTGTTCGCCCCCAGGGCACACTAAATGAGTGTCACAGCAAGCAGCGGGGCATAGACCGTTACTGCACTATTTAGTCTGCCCCGTTGTCTCAAGACGGCCCCGTTTCAGAGGTTCTCAGATCAGACAAATAGTACCCCCCCTCCCTCCCACCCTCCTTTGCCCTCACCCTTCCTCTGTCCAACCGACCCCCCCCTCCTCACCCCAAAATAGGGCAAATCTCTTCTATTGTGTTTCGACTGCCCAGTGTGAAATTCACTGTGACGTTAAATGTTTTCTAATGAATAATTACTGAATGGATATGCAGGGGGAATATGTGTAATGGATTGTAGACTGCATTTTAAAAACGTCTTTTTTGTCTCGGCTTCGTGGTATTTACAGGACAAAAACACGGCCTTTTTCAGAAGAAACGAGGGCTGTGGAATGAGAGGGGGAAAGGGGGGTGGGGGGGCTGAGGGCTTTGTGTCAATTAGATCCAATGGATTATCTTTTTTAAATGTTTTTACAGAGAGAGTTGAGAATCAAAGGACTTCTGCCTTCCAAAGAAAAAAAAAATACAAAACCAACAAAAGCTGTGAAAACCTTTGGTCCAAGTGTTGGTGTTGAGAATGCAAAATAGATTGGTGGAATTTTTCCCACTATGCATCTCAAATGTGCCGCTCTTTTGGGCTCCCCCTGGTCCATCTGCACAGGGTGGTGTGTTTGGTCGGTGTGTAAGCTGCAGTGGACTATGGGCCACTGGCCAACACCCCAATGTGTTCTATGGCAGTCATTAGATTCTGTCTGTTCCTCTGCACAATCACAGGACCTGGCTTCAAAGCCTATGGAGACCCGCAGATCCCTTTATTTCTAAAGAACTAACAAGGTCTCTGCTTGTGCTTTTTCTGGTGCCTTTTCATCTCAGCTCTCCCTCAGCAAGCCCCCGGTAACATGACTCAAGTCCACTCACAGATCCATTCACTTTTGTCATAATGCATGTCTCTAAATTTGAATATAATGGATTAAAGTACATAATGTGTCATACAATGTATATGAGTGTTAGGGTGGTGGTGTACAGGCTGGTTTTGAATTAGATGAGAACATGAAAGGCCGAAGGAAAACTAAGCCAAGCCAAAGGATCGCTGATCATGAGGTATTGTGGGTATTGCTCCAAATGATAACATCGCAGGACACGGTGTGCAGACACATAATCAGTTACATCAGAGATTTCTGCTGGAGGATGTGAAGAATGTGTGGACAAGGATGTGTTAGATTAGAACCTAATATGCACATTCAGGGTATGTTTTTATGGGCCTCAACCTTGAAAATTATGAATGAATACCAATGAGATGCAGTACTTTGTACAATTCAACATTGTGACAAACTGTGTTTTAAAAAATACACTTGATAGATTAGTTCATTTTATGTTATTTAAGCCGGTGAAAACCTGCTCTGTGATTGGCTGCAGGGCCATAAAGCGCGTGGCGGTCAGCTGGACATGGAGGGGGCGTTGACGGCCAGGGACCGGGTGGGCATCCAGGACTTTGTGCTGCTGGATGAGACCAGCGAGACCGCCTTCATGGACAACCTCAGGAAACGCTTCAGTGAAGACCTCATCTACGTGAGTCTAGAAGCTGTCGACTTTAACTCTGTATCTCAAAAACGGCTTCAGATGTACTGTAGGCAGACCTTTGGCTGACTTTTTTCCTCTTCACTTGAAGACCTATATAGGAACTCTGCTAGTGTCCATGAACCCCTATAAAGAGCTGGACATATACAGTGGCAAACAGATGGATATCTACATGGGCGTCAACTTTTTTGAACTTCCACCGCACATGTGAGTGTATCATCTTATATCAATGCATGTATGTGTATTCATGTCTGTCTGCATATGAATTGTCTTGATTGTCCATCTAAAGAGGACAGTCCAATCCACGTGATGCTCCTGCTGTGTATTTCTTTAGCTATGCCCTGGCAGACAACGCCTATCACACCATGCTGGCTGAGGCCAACAACCACTTCATCCTCATCTCTGGGGAGAGTGGCGCTGGCAAGACAGAGGCCTCCAAGAAGATCCTGCAGTACTACGCTGTGAGCTGTCCTAGTACCACTCTGCTGGACAGTGTCAGGGACAGGATGCTGGTGTCCAACCCTGTTCTAGAGGTATGGCTGTCCCCATCAGTCAGTACTGTCTGCCAGGATTACACACCAAACCCTCTGTTTGACCTCTCTCTGTTACCACACAGGCTTTTGGCAATGCCAAAACGCTGAAGAATGACAATTCAAGTCGGTTTGGGAAGTACATGGACATCCAGTTTGACAGCCAGGTAGGGATGGAGACCATTGGATGGTTTTACTCTAGCAGTGCACTGCAGCTGATTTGGATCATTGCTGTCTCTTAGGGGGACGCAGTGGGGGGCCACATCCTGAGCTACCTGCTGGAGAAGTCCAGAGTGGCCCATCAGAACCATGGGGAGAGGAACTTCCACATCTTCTATCAGCTGGTGGAGGGAGGGGAGGAGGACCTGCTGCATCAGCTGGGCCTGGAGGGCAACTGCCAGCACTACAGCTACCTGGTGCAGGTACGGCCACCACTGTGTACCGCTTCAAATACTGGTGCATTGTGGTTCTATTCAGAAAATGTTTAAGGGCCATATACAACACTGAGCCATTGAGCCCCTTCTGGTTCTACCCAGTATGACACCATGTGTTGTGTGAGTGTGGTCTACTGAAGGGCTAGGTTACCTAATGCTACAGTGGTTACAGTGGTTACAGTGGTTACAGTGGTTACAGTGGTAGGAGTGCCGCTGTTATGCGTTGATCTTCTGTAACAGGGGGAGTGTGCCAACGTGTCCTCCATCAATGACAAGAACGACTGGAAGACGGTGAAAAACGCCCTGTCAGTCATCGACTTTGATGAGAGGAAAATTGAAGTGAGTTACATGGTTTGAAACACACTTTGTGTGTGTGTGTGTGTGTGTGTGTGTGTCTGTGTGTGTGTTTGTTTTGTCCACTACAGTACCTTTCCTCTCACAAGTATCTGTTCTGTGCAGCACCTGTTTGGGATCATTGCAAGTGTCCTCCACTTAGGGAACGTACAGTTTGATGCTGACAGCAAAGGTTACGCCACCTTGAGGAACATTGCAGAGCTCCGCTGGGTCTCAACGGTAAGACGTGTTCTTCTTTCGGCACCTTCCACCGTTCCAAGGCCCTGGTCTCTCCACTTAACAGTACTGACTCTGTGTTGCTGTGTGTCCTCATCTGTAGTTGCTGGGAGTCAACGTTCAAGTGTTACAGGAGGGTCTTACATACAGGAAGATTGAGGCCAAAACAGATGCGGTGAGGAAGGGATCCATGATACTATATGTTCAAGAGAGGAGTCGTCACATCCACTAATGATACATAATGACATACTGAACCTCCTTCCGTGATTTATTTCAACAGATTCATAAGGTTTTACCAGGCAGCTTCCGATGTGTTACTTTTTTCTTGCACCACCACCCAGGTCCTCAGTCCCTTCACCGTGGACCATGCCATCTATGCCAGAGATGCCCTGGCCAAAGCCATCTACGGACGCACGTTCTCCTGGCTGGTCAACAGGATCAACGGGTCCATGGAGAATAAGGTTAGGAGATACAGTCAGTGATTCTAATCCAGGTGAAAATGACACAAGAATACATGCCTTCTGTCAACGGGTTTTGTTCTCCGTGTGTTTTCACCAGGACTCGTCAAGGAAGACAGTTATTGGCCTTCTGGACATATATGGCTTTGAGGTTTTCTATGTGAACAGGTGAGCTGAATGTCGTGTGTTTTGGTGACGCATTGATGACAGAAATGAACCGTAGGGGCCTGAATTGTAAATGTACACTCACATCATTCGTCTGTGCGCTCCAGTTTCGAGCAGTTCTGTATAAACTACTGTAACGAGAAGCTGCAGCAGCTCTTCATCCAGCTGACCCTGAAGTCTGAGCAGGAGGAATACGAGGCAGAGGGGATTGAGGTAAACACCATTCAGTCAGACATGTTCTCAGCTGACACGTTGCCAAGGCACGTGTGCAATGTGGCATTTTCCCATTGATATACTGTAGTATTGTTTGTTTTCTAGTTATTGTTTTGTTCTTTTATGGTGTGTTTCTTCCCCCTTTTTTCTCCAGTGGGAGCCGGTGCAGTTTTTCAACAACAAGATCATCTGTGACCTGGTGGAGGAGAAATACAGGGGCATTATCTCTGTGCTGGTGAGAACACTGAACTAAGACACATGACCCATACAGTAGTGTGTCACATTACAGTATACTGTGTACAAGTGTCTCCTAGGAAGAACATCAGCTGAAACTCAGTAGTGATGGTATTGTTGTTTCCTCAGGATGAAGAGTGCCTCAGGCCGGGAGAAGCTACAGATCTCACATTTCTTGTGAGACTAGAGGAGAAGATGGGCAGTCACCCTCACTTCGTCACGTGAGTAGTACCTTCCTGCTCCTCCGTCTTGTCAGCTACATGTTTACTACACACCCCTTACCTGTTCTGGCTTGTCCGTTACGGACATTATCTATCAGCCACATTCATACTAGTTGAATACAGTGTTCTCATCAAGGATAAATGTAATTCAAAACTTGACCTCCCCTTCACTTCCTTAACCATTCTGCTGACTGATGGCTTGTCGTCACCCCCAATGAGCTGACAGAATAGGAGGCTTAAGCTCTTCATCCCTCCCTCTCTGGCCCATTGACCACAGGCACAAACTGGCTGACAAGAGGACACGTAAGACTCTGGAGAGGGGCGACTTCCGCCTCCTGCATTACGCGGGGGAGGTCACCTACTGTGTTGTAGGTGAGGGAAACCATCATCCTAACATAAAGAACATAAAGAACAGAAGTGTTATATTAGATCTGCATCCCATGTCCCTTCTCACTCAAAACTAGATTTTACTTTTCTGTCATCCTAGGGTTTATCGACAAAAACAATGATCTATTGTACAGAAACATCAAAGAGGTGAGTCTGTGGGGTTTCTAACAGCGGACTATATGAGACATGGAAGGGGGCAGATGAAGGGACTCTGTGGGGTTTCTAACAGCAGACTATATGAGACATGGAAGGGGGCAGATGAAGGGACTCTTTTCAATTGGTTCCTTAATTATTTAATCTCCTGTAGACTTATTGTAAATAATACAGGAGAGGAATGCAGTAAATTTGAGTCTTGAGTATCTACTTGATGGCTGGTGCGTTTGTGTGTGTGTGTGTGTGTGTGTGTGTGTATGTGTGTGTGTGTGTGTGTGTGTGTTTCTGTGTGTGTGTGAGTGTGTGCATGTGCGCTCGCGTGTGTGTATACGCATGTACGCGTGTGTGTTTACGCCCACCTCATAGGTGATGTGTCACTCTAAAAATGCCATAGTCAGCGAGTGCTTCTCATCTGTGGAGTCGGAGAGCAGGAGGAGACCAGAGACGGTGAGAGCTCACCAAGTTTCACCCCTCCAGTTTTCCCATCTGTCTCACTGAGGTCAATATGACACATTCATTCATTACAGAGCCTCAGTAGAGTGACAAAAATGTGCATTGCACGGTTCACTTCTGTCACTGGCAGCCTATTCTTGTTCACCAGCCATGTGTATTTGACAGACAAACGGTAGTCTAAGCTGTAACAGACTGTCTGTTTGTCTGTAGGTGGCGACCCAGTTTAAGAACAGCCTGCTGGGATTGACAGAGATCCTCATGGCTAAAGAGGCTTGGTATGTGCGCTGCCTCAAATCCAACGAGTCTAAGCAGCCTGGTGAGCCCCCCTGGACTACAGTATTGGATCACTAGCTGGTGGCAGTGGCACTTTCAAACTGTGGTATAGTTTGTACAGCAACTTCTTTCTCTCTCTATCTCTCTCTCTTTCCCCCCCCCCCCACCCCCCACCCCCATCTCCTCCTCGTAGGGCGGTTTGATGATGTGCTGGTTAGGCACCAAGTGAAGTACCTGGGCCTGATGGAGCACCTCAGGGTCCGGCGAGCCGGCTTTGCATACCGACGGCGATACGAAGTCTTCCTGAAGAGGTATGAAGGCCATTGGAAGTCATTCTAAGAGCTTTTGCCAGACAACATTCTAAAGAGAGCTGTGGGAAGGATAAGGCGATATGTGGTCTCTTCCAGGTATAAGGCACTGTGTCGAGACACCTGGCCACACTGGAAGGGAGTTCCTGCTGATGGGGTACAGAAGCTGGTCCAACATCTGGGATACCAGCCTGACGAGTACAAAATGGGCAGGTAAGGGTATTTATTTATTTTATTTTTTTTTGAAATATGTTTATTGATCAAACCTCAAAGTATAATACACGCTGTAAAGAGAATGACCATGAGTAACAGGTTTGACATTTTCCTTGTTTTTTTTTTTAAACAATATACACAAATTCCCACCCATTCCGCCCCTCCCTCACACTCCATTCATTTACATAGATAGTGAACAAGTATCTCCTACCCATCCACTCACTCATGTCCCTCCCACCCACCCCATCCCTGTGTCCTATTAGTCGGCTAAGGGAAATAAAAAACTGTATAGATAAAATTAAACAGTGAAAGGATTAAAAATAAGTAGGTAAAATAATATATACACAATGAATAATAAAATGAGTAATAACAAAAGTCAAATATCAAACAAACAAACAAATAAAAGGGGAAAGAGGGGGATGTTAGCTATTGGCTTGAGGGCTAATGGTTTGTATAAGAAAGAAAGGGATCCCAGGTTTTGTGAAATTTCTTCAGAGATCCTCTGACAGTGTGTTTGATTTTTTCAAGGTGTAAAAAAGACATTACCTCTTCTAACCAGGAATTTGTGCTAGGCGGCTTTGGGTTCTTCCAATGTATCAGTATTTGACGCTTGGCAATCAGAGCAGCAAATGCAATAACATCAGCTTGATAGCTAGTAAATCTTCCCACAACAACAGGAGGCACACCAAATATAGCAATCAAGGGGCATGGAGACATACGAATATTAAAGACTGCAGAGAGGGTATCAAAAAAGGATGTCCAGAAAGAGTGTAGTTTAGGGCAGGAGAAAAAAGTGTGTGTGTGGTCTGCTGGAGATTGAGAGCACCTAATGCAAGATTCATCTGCATCAGCGAACAGTTTTTTCAGTCTGGCCCTTGTGTAGTGAATTCTGAAGACAACTTTGAATTGGATGAGGCTCATACGTGCACAAATACAAGTATTATTAATTCTAAGTAAAACTTTACTCCACCAGATTTCATCTAGCGTGAGACCTAGTTCCTTTTCCCAAATATCCTTCAGCCCTAAAAGAAGAGAAAGTTGAGATGAAAGAAGACCATGGATTGAAGAGATACTATTTTGTGATGATGGAGAGGACATGATGTTTTCTAACATAGTTTTTTCAGGCAGTGCAGGAAATGAGGTGAATTGTGTTTTGGTGAAATTGCGCAGCTGGAAATATCTGAATAGACCTAATTTAGAAACACCAAATTTTGTGGCAAGGTCAGTAAAGGTTCCAAAGGTCCTATCTACATACAGGTCGCTAAAGGAGACAAGGCCCATCTTCTTCCAGTGTATAAAGGTTTTGTCTATGCTTGAGGGTAAAAACAGGTGATTGTTGCATATGGGAGTAAGGACAGAGGGAGATTTTAACCCATAATGATATCTGAACTGTTTCCAAATTTTCAGTGAGGAGAGAACAACAGGATTATTGGTGTATTGGGAGGGCCGCAGAGGAAGGGGTGCAAAGAGTAATGCAGGGAGTGAAGTAGAAGTGCAAGAGTTGGCTTCCATGACACACCAGATAATATTTGGGCGATGGCACCATTTTTTTAGCATTTGGATGTTAGCGGCCCAGTAATACAACAGCATATTGGGTAGGGCGAAACCCCCTGCCATTTTGGGTCTTTCTAAAATGATTTTCTTAATCCTTGGAATCTTGCCAGCCCAGATGAAAGACAGTATAATGGTATCCAATGATTTAAAAAACGATTTGGGAAGAAAAATAGGGAGGGTCTGAAACAGAAATAGGATTCGAGGTAGAACATTCATTTTGATGGTTTCAATTCGGCCAACAAGTGAAAGAGGTAATGTACGCCATCTTTGAAGGTCTGAGTTGATATTTTCAGTCAGTTTTATGAAATTATTTTTATGAAGGGAATTGAGAGAGTGGGAGATATTGACACCTAGATACTTGAATCCGTTGGGGGAAAAGTAAAAGGGCAAAGCCCCTGGGGCTATGGATTTGGCTGGTTGATTAACAGGGAAACAGAGACTCTTAGAAATATTCAGTTTGTACCCTGAAAAAGTACCAAATAACTTCAGCAGATTCACTATTTCATCAACGCAGTTCACAGGGTCTTGCACATATAGCAATAGGTCATCTGCATACAATGACACTCTGTGTTCTATGCCTCCTCTGACTATACCTGAGAATGCTAAAGAGCCTTGAAGGGCTATGGATAGGGGTTCGATGGCCAGTGCAAATAATGAAGGTGAAAGGGGGCATCCCTGACGTGTGCCACGCGTGAGAGGGAAGGGAGAAGAAATTTCTGAATTAGTTTTAACACTAGCTACAGGGGCAGAGTATAACAGGCGAATCCAAGAGATGAATTTGGAGCCAAAACCGAATTTGTGTAGTACAGTAAACAGGTACTGCCACTCCACGCGGTCAAACGCCTTCTCTGCGTCCAAAGAAATCACCATCTCTGGGGTTGAAGAAGCGGAGGGACATAGAACCACACTCAAAAGTCTACGCACACTAGATGACAGTTGACGGCCAAGGATAAAACCTGTTTGGTCTTCTGAAATTATGCTTGGGAGACAAGTCTCAAGCCTACGCGACAGCACTTTTGCCAACAGCTTTACATCATTATTCAGTAAGCTTATAGGTCTGTAGCTACCACATAAATTAGGGTCCTTATCCTTCTTTAATATAAGAGAAATCAGAGCTTGGTTGAGTGTTGGAGGCAAAACACCCTTTTCTAGAGAATCATTATAGACTTCCAATAGTATAGGAGCAAGTTGTGTAGAGAACTTTTTATAAAATTCCACTGGATAACCATCTGGGCCAGGACTTTTGTTACTCTGCATTTGAGAAATACAGGAAGTAATTTCTCTCAAACTTAGGGGTTCATCTAAACGTTTTATTAATTCTTCACTTAAAGTTGGAAAATCTAAATTATTAAGAAAAGCATCCATAACAGATGTGTCAAGAGGGGGTTGTGATTTGTAGAGCGTAGAGTAAAAGGAAGAGAATTCTGAATTTATTTTTGATGGGTCGGTAGTCAGGGTATGAGATGAGTCTGAGATTTGTGGTATAAAGCGGGAGGCGCATTGATGCCTCAGTTGCGAGGCTAAAAGGCGACCAGCCTTATCCCCATGCTCATAGTAAGTTGCTCTTGTACGTCTTAGTAGATATTCTGCCTTCCCTGTTGATAGTAAATCAAATTCAGTTTGTAACTGCAGACGTTTAGTTGTTAAATCTGGATTAATTGTTGAGGCCTGTTGTCTGTCTATATCTAGTATTGCGTCCAATAGTTCCTGCTGTTTTAATCTCCTGTTTTTAGTTAAATGTGCACTGAAAGATATGATACCCCCACGGATAAATGCTTTTAGTGTTTCCCATAAGAGTGATGGGGATACCTGATCAGATCTGTTTGTTTCTAAGAAAAAATCTATATTTGTGGACACAAAGTCACAAAAATCTGTATTAGCTAGTAAGCCTGAGTTAAGTCTCCATCCTCCTTGATATCTGTGCGAGTTAGAGGGGAGACAGAGGTCTAAAATGTGAGGTGCATGGTCAGAAATGACAATGGCAGTGTAATGTGCAGAATTAACGAAAGAAAGTAGAGCCTTGTCAATGAAAAAGTAATCAATGCGAGAATAGACCTGATGGACAGTGGAGTAATAAGAGAAATCTTTAGCATTAGGGTGAAAGAAACGCCAGGGATCAACACAGCCAATTTGATCCATATAAGCTGATAATGCCTTAGACATTGCAGTAGGGTTGACTGATTTAGAGTGAGCGCGATCTAATGCAGGATTTGTAACACAATTGAAGTCTCCTCCCAAAATTAAATTATGGGTATCCAAATTTGGAAGATGAGAAAAGATTGTGGACATAAAGTTTGGGCTATCCCAGTTGGGAGCATATATGTTTGCTAAAACAACAGGTGTTTGGAAAAGCTTTCCTGAAACTATGACATAGCGACCACCAGAATCACAGTACACATGGTCTGGGGTGAACTTGATTCGTTTGTGTATTAGAATGGCAGTGCCTCTGGATTTGCTATTGAAATTGGAATGAAAGATTTGTCCAACCCAGGGCTTACGAAGTCTCGTATGATCATCTATGCGTAGGTGCGTCTCCTGTAGAAAGACGACATCAGCGGAAAGACTTTTTAGGTGTGAGAAAACTTTGGAACGTTTAATTTGCCCTCCTAAGCCGCGCACATTCCAGGTAACTACTTTAAGATGATGCCCGTTTAAACCGCCTGGTGTCATATTGGCATTTGTCATTTGTAATACCCCAGGTATCTGTCAGTAAGAAAGGTGCCCTGCCATAAGTATTGTGTCATGGTATAGTGGGAATAGGGGAAAAAGAGGGAGCAAGAGAAGAAACACACACAAAATAAAATAAAATAAATAAAACAAAAATAAAAAGTAACAACACCAAAAAAAGACATAGGACAGCTTACCAACCCGGCCACCCCCCCACCCCCGCACTCAAATTCCCAACATTCCAACTGGAAACGTAGAACAAACGCCTGATGCTCGTCTGCAGAAGGCAGCGAGCAGCCATAGTACATGTACATACAACCGATTTTTCATGTAGTGTTATGTTATCTGCTCCTAATATTGTACTTATGGTATACCCTAGGCAGTGCAGTGACCCAATAAACTGAGACTATGCATTTTTGCACTCTGAACGGGAGTCTCAAAATGGTATGATATCTAACTTGTGGAAACAAAACGTATAAAAGTCCAGGAAATGACATTAGAGAAAAATAATAAAGAGCTAATGCTGGCCGCTAACTGTAGAAAAAGTAAACCTTCCTCGCGGTTGGCAACAGCCACTTCAAAACGGGTTGGATACACTTTAAAGACAAAATTAACAAGTTTAAATAAAAAGCAAGCCTACAGACTTTTCCATTAAAACGAAAGTGCATGAACCTCAATCAAAACAGTTCAACTTGTTAATAAACATAGATTAGCCAGCCAGCCAAGAGCTAGTATTCACCTGAGCAATGTGGCTCTTTAAGCAATTCAGCGATCCTCCGTGGTAGAGCTTGATTTCTCCGGGGTAAAGATGCGTTGTTGGTAGAATGCCTCAGCGTCTTCAGGGGAGTTGAAGACATGTTCTCTGTTGTCGTAGGTGACCCTGAGACGGGCTGGATACAGCATGCCAAATCTCACCCCTCGTTTGTAAAGAAGTCCTTTGATCTCGTTGAATGCTGAGCGCTTCTTTGCCACTGCCACGCTGAAATCCTCGAATATACGGATTACCTTATCGTTGTAAGAAATGTCCTTGTGAGATTTCGCCCACTTCAGCACAATCTCCTTCTCGATGTATCTGTGGAATCTTAAGATAAAAGGTCTGGGTGCATCTCCTGGTCGTGGTTTGGGCTGTAAACTTCTATGGGCGCGATCCAGCTCAGGAGGCTCAAGAAGTAATCCACCAAGCAGGGTAGAAAACATTTTAGCCATGAAATCCCTAGGATCTTTCCCCTCAATATTTTCCGGCAGTCCCAGCACTCGGAGATTTTGACGCTTTGATCTCGATTCCAAATCTTCCACCTTAGCCCTGAGCGCAGCATTATCCTGAACCACCGACTCTAGGTTGGATTGTAGCCCACGCGCATCGTGCTCCATCTGCGTTATCCGATCGCTATGATCAGATAGGCTAGTTTCCATTTCTCTGATTGTGGATGCCTGGGTCGATAATGTCGCCTCAATCGATTGAACTGATGAACGGATAGGTTCCAGTAGAGTTGTGAATTCGCCAGTCATCGTTTTTCTAAGTTTTTCGAGTTCTTCAACCAACCTTTCAGTGGTAAGCGGTGATGGACTATCCGACATGTTGCTAGCCCAACTTTTAACACTTGGGGTTGAAGTTTGAGTCGACGTCTTGTTGGTTTTCGACGACCTGCTCATTTCTGTCCTTTTCGAATGTCGATATCATACGATGCACTTGAAATTAAATGGAGATATAGGGTATTTTGGTATAGATTATTTGAAAGTTATCGGAGCACAGACAACGCACGTCTTAACACCACATTGCGTTAACCGGAAGTCCAAGGGTATTTATTTGATTGTGCAGGTGAGGGTATTTATTTGATTGTGCAGGTGAGGGTATTTATTTGATTGTGCAGGTGAGGGTATTTATTTGATTGCTCTTCAGGCGATGCCAAACCAGTTCCATCTCAACCTCCGTTGTTTTTTTCATTTCATTAGAACCAAAATATTCATCCGGCACCCAAGGACACTTTTTGCCACAGAGGATGCCTTTGAGATCTGCAAACATCAATTGGGTAATAGAACGCTTACAAGAAAGCTTAGAGAAATGTTATTCATTTGTTTGTTTATCTATTTATTTGCATAAAGAGTTCCAACCTTTACATTGATATTACAGCAACAAGAATTCAGGCCAAGTACAAGGGCTATCGGGCGAAAGGGGAATTCAGGAAACAGAAAGAAGCTGGTAAGTGACTGCCAAGCTACAAAGTAGTGCGACAATTTAACTGTATAAGTGTTATTTTTATAAGCTGTGTTATCTTTTTAAGAGCAAGAGAGGCTAACTACCAGTGTGTTCTGTTCATTAGCCACTAAGATAGAGACTTGCTGGAGAGGAGTAGCAGCCAGGAAAGAGAAAGAGAAGAGAGCCTGGGCTGTCAAGGTCATCAAGAAGTACGATACAGCGGCCATCTTGGTCTAGATACAGTGGCCAACTGGCATCAGTTCAGCTCTTACAGTAGATTCACATACTGTAGATATCTAATTCTATCTCCCCCCACAGGTTTATCAAAGGATACATGACCAGGGGGGAGGCAAAGACCACAGATAATTCAGAATACCTGGCCTTTGTCAGACAGAACTACCTGAACAGGTTGAAAGACAATCTCCCCAAAACAGTTCTTGATAAGACCCGCTGGCTAACCCCTCCAAGTGTATTGAAAGAGGTGCGTATTCATTTTTTAATAAGGTTCCATTCAGAACTGTCATGTTGGTCTTGAAGGAGAAGCTTAATGAGGTTTCCTCGTTCCCCTCTGCTTGGTCAGACCTCAGATATACTGCGTACTCTACACTCCCGCCTTCTGGTCAGGAAGTATGTCAGAGGGATAACTCCACAACGAAAGGCACAGGTAACCATGGTCACCCCTTACCTTACAAACATATCATATAGAGATAGGCACAGGTAACTATGGTCTAACCCTTACCTTACAAACATATCATATAGAGATAGGCACAGGTAACTATGGTCTAACCCTAACCCTTACCTTACAAACATATCATATAGAGATAGGCACAGGTAACACTATGGTCACCCCTTACCTTACAAACATATCATATAGAGATAAGCACAGGTAACACTATGGTCACCCCTTACCTTACAAACATATCATATCATATCATATCATATCATATCATATCACATCACATATCATATGATATATGCTTTTTAATTAACAAGCATGTCTTTGTGGTGTTCATGATTGTTTAACTTCCCCTCTAGATTCAACTGAAGGGGATCACCAGTGTCATGTTCAAGGGCAAAAAGGACAGCTATCCACAGAGCGTCCCTCAGCCCTTTGTGGACACCAGAATCAGTCAGTATAGCAGCAGAAAACACACGTGCTGGCTTACTTGTGCTCCTTTTTTAGAGTTAAGTATAGCTTTTTACACCATGTTCTTTCTCCAGGTGAACAGGACATAAACATGAAGGTTTTGCAGATGATTCGCAATGAGCGCATCAAGGTGAGAGAGAGAGCAACCTGTCTGCAAATCAATACAGAGATATATACAGTATTTAGGAAGTATGAGGAGCTGCTTTATGCTCTAAAAAAAACAAAAAACTATAATAAAAGGAAACTCATCTTGTATCACACAACCTGCTCACTCTGTGTCTGCAGTACAGCGTCCCAGTGGTGAAGTACGACAGGAATGGGTTTAAACCCAGACCTCGACAGCTCATCCTGACCCAAACAGCAGCCTATTTGGCCGATGAAGCCAAGATCAAGCAGAGAGTGTTGTACACAACTCTCAAAGGTGACCAGCAGGCCTTGGATTGGGTGAATCTGATTAAGTCATTATTTAAATGTACTGACCTGAATCACTGCTTCATTGTTTGCAGGCTTGTCTGTCAGTTCCTTGAGCGATAGCATCATTATCTTCCATATTTCATGTGAAGATGTGAAACAGAAGGTAGGATACAACATCTGTATGGTATTGTGAGTTACAGAGAGTATTGTGAGTTTCTCTCAAGTGATTCCAACGAGGATAAGTCCAGACAGAAGTCGTAATGCTAATGTGTCATTACTTCTTCAGGGAGACCTGGTCATGCAGTGTGACCAGCTGTTTGAAATGTTGACCAAACTCAGTGTGGTTGCTAACAAGCAGAGTGCCATCAAAGTGGTTCATGGCAGGTGAGGCTCTATATGAAATGATTCTGGGAGTATCTGTCAGATTTATTTCATGGCTGGATTTTTTCCTATGATATGATACATTGCTGTTTTTCAGCATCAAGTTTGAGATGCAGGCGGGGAAAGAGGGCACAGTGGACTTTAGCACTGGCCAGGAGCCCATGGTGTACAAGGATAGGAATGGACACCTCATGGTGGTGAGTGTTGTAGTGAACTGGGGAACGTTTGTACTGGATCATCTGGAGCCCTACAGTGTCGTGTGTCTGCTTCGTGCTAGCTAAATGAGTAGCATCATCTTTGTCACTGCAGGTGTCTCCTCGGGCCAGGTCTCGATGACCTGTGCAAGGTCCAGGCAGGGACGCAGAATCAGCTCCTGCATATTTCATCAGAAGGAGAGACCCCTGAGGGGCTACCAGACACACCAGCACCACCTGGGGACTCCTGGGGGCATCTGGATCAGCCTGGCCAAGACCTTGAACAACGTGATCATGAACAGCACACATCTACAAATCTTTCAGATCTATAGATCACCATCACTCAATGCACTATTGTTTAAATGAAGATGTCTTTATGGCCAGTGAAGTATAGGGTTGATGTAGACAGTCAGAGTTCAGTCATTACGAGGGGAGGGCTGTGTGTATACCAGCTTAACACTCTAGTTGTAGTTGAACAGTACAAATATTAATTGACCTTTGAGCAAATTATTTAATTGAAAATTAGGGCAGGCTAGAGGTTCAGACTTTATACACACTGCAGATCCTTTAATAACTGTGTCTGGTTATATTTGAATGCATAAAAGAAGACTATCAGAATACTCATATCATTTATTGATTGTACAATGAAGCCATATGTATCATAATTTTGTACTTAAACACACAAAATAAGTTAGAAAATGAAAACAGCAACAACAGAAATATATTGTACAAATCTTTTATTTGTTATAAGGTATGTATAAATATATGTAATACATTTCATGTGCACATCTGTACAAACAGATCTTTCTACAAGTCTTGTGTTTGATAAAGGATACACATTTAAACCGAGGGTGTGGACACACAGTACATTCCTTAATGAATGCTATGATGAGGGACAGGTCTAATTTCTAGCCCTGTTAAAAGCTTGCACGAGACAGAATCCCCTTCTTTCGAGGGAGGTCTCAGGTTTCAAGCCATTCATTCAGCCCTTGGGTTCCACCATTCAATCACCCCAGTACACTTAACACCTCAGTCCACAGCTCAAGTTCTCCCCTTTTAAATGATCACTTACATGGCATGAAGGGACACTGGGTTAAATGGTAAATGATACTAATTAAAAAGACAGTGGGGTGGCCGTATTGATTTTAAATAAGGTATACCTGCATGTCCAAATTTGATAATATTCAACACAGCCCCCCCCGCCCCCCCCAGCATTGACATCTCGTGTGAGAGAACACTGTCACCTAGTGGACACTTCTTGTAGAACACCTGATTCACTGCCATCATACTGATTTACTACAACCACTAACCCTTTAGAAACACAAAGCAAACCTAAATCACCATTCAAAAACATCCAGATTCCAAGATGTATACATCATATGATTGTTGTTCTTCTGGTTGTAATGTAATACAGACTCATAAAAAAGCATGATACTGACAGTCCTCTCCTGTAACCACTTCTGTTCCCATTCATAATCCCATTCATAATCCCATTCACACAGTAGAAAAATGTCATCTCTTACAACTCCAGATATGGGCTCCCATTACCATAAGTCTCTGAGCTACTTTACACAAAGGGCAACAAACAATTTCGATAACTTTTAGACAAGAACAAAACATCACTACACAAAACGTCAACACACATGAAATCACTTCACCACTTCAAACCAAGTAAAGCCCATCTCTCCAGCCGGGGGACGGGGGGTGTGGCCAGACCAGCGTGGAAGTGGGAGAGAGAGGCGCGGGGGGTTGTAAGGCACAGGCGAGGTCCACAGACTGTCCAGGGTCAGAAGGCCAAGGCTGGGTTCTGGGGTTGATGGTGGTGGTGGTGGTCAGGTCACGAGGTCCACAGACTGTCCAGGGTCAGAAGGCCAAGGCTGGGTTCTGGGGTTGATGGTGGTGGTGGTGGTCAGGTCACTGGTGGTGGTGGGAGGCAGGTCACTGGTGGTGGTGGTGGTGGTCAGGTCACTGGTGGTGGTCAGGTCACTGGTGGTGGTGTGTACGGTCGTCAGGCCGTTTGACATGGATCCGGCGCACCCTCTCGATGCGGTCCCGCTCATCATCTTCGTCCAGGTGGTGTGAGCGTCCTGCAGCGCCCCCTGTGGCCTCCAGCAGGGCATTGTCAGGGCCCCGCCCATCCTGGGACTCATACAGGAGGATGTTGAGCGTCTCCTCATAGATCCTCGCCTCAGGGAACTCCACCTGGAGTAGGAGGGAGAGGGTGAGAGGGAGTGAGGGAGAGAGGGTGAGGGAGAGAGGGTGAGAGGGAGAGGGAGGAAGAGGGTGAGAGGGAGAGAGGGTGAGAGGGAGGGTGAGAGAGGGAAGGAGAGGGTGAAGACAAGGTATGATGGTATAAAACATATCAGATTGTTTAATCTGGTTTAAAGTGTATTGTTCTCCCATCAGAGTAGTACATAACATTAGAAACCCATGTACCTACTTATACTGGGCCGAAACAAACCCATCCTAGCTCTGCTGCCCAGCTACATGCTAAACCATCCTAGCTCTGCTGCCCAGCTACATGCTAATGGTGGTTTGTTGACATTATTACCTTCGTCTGTTTCTTCTCGGTGGCGTAGACGATGGACGTGCAGCACACCTCTGCTATCTTGCGGCCCTGGCCGTAGAACGACCAGCAGCAGATTTCATCTCCAATCACGTCTTTGATGAAGAGGACGCGGTTATTGAACCTCAGCGACAGCTTGTCAAACAGCTCAATGTTCTTCAGCATGTTGTCATCCGAGTTGCTGGATTGAGAGATTGGCGGCATCGTCACTCAGTGTTTCCGGAATTCAAATATTCTCTCTGCATCAACTGAAATCTACAGCCTTTTAGTTCATCTTTAAATCACCCACATCTCTTTAAGTCAAGAAACTCACCTGGTGTATGAATATTTGTTGTTGCTTCTATTATATAAGAGTTTGACAGTGGGCTGTATGGACCAAAGGAAAGAGGAGTTAGTCATAGTTAATATGAGCATAGACATTTTCCAGTAGATGAATATGTTCAGGTTCTGATGTGTGAGTTGGTCAACAGTACCTTATTAGAGGTAGCGATGAGTATCTGCTCTTCCTTGGATGATGTCACCAGAGGCACTTTACAGAACGGCTCATAAGTGTCTTTGTTCTACAAGACAGAAAGACCAGCTTCAGGTAAATGTGAACAGTCGACTATGTGTAAAGATGTAGAGGGGACTGTGTGAGGGGAGAGAGGACCACAGTCTGAGAGTGAGGGGGAAGTCTACAGGTTACTGTACCTGCAGTGCAGCCTGGCACTCATCAGCCAAGCCCTGGACGAGGTAGTACTTGGCCTCAGCCAGCAGCTCCTCAGTCTCCCGCCGACTCTCTGGGAGTGGGACCGCCCCGTCCCGAAGGTAGTTCAGGATCGTTCCAAAGTGTTTCCCACACCGGTCAATCAGGATCCATCCTTGACAGGGACAAGAGAAAAGTTACAATAACTTACTCACAACTTTTCAATAATATGCACAAATACAGAAGCATATAACAATTACTCCTCCAGTAGTCTAGATCCCTTTATTTCTGAGATTGTAGATGGGAGTTCAACAGAACCCATTCCTACCTTCACTGTCTGAACCCTGTCAGAACCCGTTCCTACCCTCACTGTCTAAACCCTGTCAGAACCCATTCCTACCTTCACTGTCTGAACCCTGTCAGAACCCATTCCTACCTTCACTGTCTGAGCCCTGTCAGAACCCGTTCCTACCCTCACTGTCTGAGCCCTGTCAGAACCCATTCCTACCTTCACTGTCTGAGCCCTGTCAGAACCCGTTCCTACCCTCACTGTCTGAGCCCTGTCAGAACCCGTTCCTACCCTCACTGTCTGAGCCCTGTCAGAACCCGTTCCTACCCTCACTGTCTGAACCCGTTCCTACCCTCACTGTCTGAACCCTGTCAGAACCCGTTCCTACCTTCACTGTCTGTGAGGACCTCCATCCTGCCGCTGAACATGGCCTTTAGCATGGTGTCCTGCTTGGTCAGCGTCTGCATGGTGGTGTAGTAGAGAGCCCCGCCCACGTTCAGCTTCACATACTTGGAGCTGGGGCTCGATCCCTTGAAGGAGGTGGTCCGGGTTGTAGCTGCCGGCACCGCCGAGCTCACAACACTCTCTCCTGACATCTCTTCCTGGAACAGCCCAAAATATCACCATGTCAAGGCGTGTACACCCACAAACAGAGAACAACTGCAGATAACTGCACACTAACCTAGATAAAACCTTAGGTGTCTCTGGTGCAGGGAACATAGGGTTGCCGTTAAATCAGGACAAAATATAAAAAACACAGAAAATGGGTTCTAGAAAAACGGGAATCAGGAAAAGCATGAAGAGGTTAGGTAGTTTCTATATCGTTATGAAGCTGGCACCACAGCAGAACCACATGCCAAGGCCCCATATATGCGAACATTGCAATAATTCTACAATAACTATAAGTTGTATTGTTTTGTAACGTAACGACCCAAAACATCTGTTAGCCCGATGGACGGCTAGCAGCATTAGCAAGCTAATAGAATGTCAACGGATATAACTCGCCAAAGAGACAATAACATAACTTAATCATTTCAGAGATCACGGTGATCAGACTAGCCTCCCTTTTTGAAAGATATGCTGATATGAAGTTAAAGATGTCAACAGTATTAAGTGATTCTTACCATAGAACCCCCCAACAGACTCGGGTATCAGCACCAGTCAGGAAGGAAACGCCGACTTCCGGACCAGCACTGCGCACTTAAAATGACGTCAACGTATAAATCACTTTTCTCTGTTTGATTGTATTTTTGTCTGATCATTCATTCCTAAATTGTTCAGGCGATTGATAAATAAAGGCCAGTACGCATAAGTGAATTTTTTTTGCAATTATTGTATGTTTCCCTCATTTGTCACATCTGTCAATCAAGAGGGTAGCAGATAATGTCTTCCCCATGTTCAGGCGGGTGGGTAAGGGAAATGGTCCGGCTCCGCTGGCAACAAATACCACTTTAGACGCGATCGAGTAGCTATGTATCAAACATTGCGTATGCAAATATGTCTGTGTGTCAGATGATATATAAATATTGAGACATAATCCACTTTAATGAAGACTACTTTGACAGATATACATCCCACTCGGAGTGATTTGAGTGCGACAGCGGCAGGATTAATGGCTGCGGTCCGTGTAGGCTGTTATTGTTTACATGGTAGAACGGAGACACGGCCTTTACTGGCCACGGTGGCATTGACAGAAAAACATAGGTTATTCTTGAATTATGTGTTTCTGTGGGGGGTTATGTTGATTAAATGCTTTTTATTAGAATGTCAAACATTGAATACGAAATAGCTACTAGCTAGCTTTCTGCTAGCGGTAACTAGCGGCAGGCAGGAAGGAGGTCGGGGTGAGAACAGTCAGCTAGGCGACGTACAGAGACAGAAGTGGTTAAATTAGGATTTATATTTTCTGATTGTTTGGTTGTCAATGACACTCACTTCACCAGCTAGCAACCACATTAGCTTGTCCTCTGCTAACTATGTGTCATCTCTTGAGACCAGCCTCACCAGCAGTGAGAGCTGCTGTTCCACTGTTGTCTCTGAAGCAGGGCTGTGCTGCCGTTCACATCTCAGCTGTTCACAGGAACACCCTGACAGTGGCTTGCAGCTCGGTTGATCAATGCTAGTTACTGCTAACAGAAGTGCTGTGTGTTGTTTCCCTGCAGAGATGACCGACTGATCCGTTCTCTAGGCTCGACAGCTCTGGTTGTTTCTCTGGAACCTGAGGACGCTCAGATGTCTGGAGAAGCATAGAAGGTCTAGACAATATCATCAAGGGAAAATACTGGTAAATAAGAACATATTTGGCTTGTTTGTGATTTCCTATTGGTTTGATCTGACATAAGTGTTAAAATTGAAGTAATTTTAAACCAATGTTATGTGTTTAGCTAGATGTAAGTTATGAACATGCTTGAATATTAATGTTTCTCTTTCTCAATACATTTTCTTCAATAGATGCATTTGTTGGTTTATGCAACAATTAAATCTCCCCATTTTTGCTTAATGTATTAGGTGTGCACAATGTTTAGTGCAACTCAGAGTTCCAAGTCAGAGTTCCTGGACAAAGCCAGGCAGGCGCGCGAGGAGAGGAAGGGTCACAAGGAGAAGGACCTGGCAGCCACCCGAATCCAGGCGCTGGTCAGGAGGTTCCTCTGTCGTTGCAGACTGCAGAAGCAAATAAGGTCAGCGTTACAGGCAGTGTTTTTCATTATGCAGTTTGACAGATCTCTCTAGAAGACTGTCAAGTAAAATGTGCTTTCATGAATAGTAGATCCAAATATTTATCTTAGATTTTTTGCATTAGTGGAAAGATTATGAGCCTGTCAGAATAGTCGATCTGTTGAAAACAATGTGTTTGATGATAAGCATGTTAGAATTCTTTCTCTGCCTCACTAGGAAAGATGTTGATGACTACTTTCAAGCATCTGATACTGGGACAACAAAAAGAAATGCACTATCCATTTTCAAAATTGCACGAAAGTTATTATTTGTTTTTTGCCAAGATGATAAGCTGGTGAGTTAATGAAATCTTACATTTTGCACTTACTGATTTGAATCTTAGTTGTGCAGTTGATATGCATAATGGCTGCAAGGTACACTCATATATTCTAAATGTGATGCTGTCTGGAGAACATTTGCTATCTACTTACTCAATCAAAGGCATTATGAAGGATTTATGTAAACATAGCTGTAGTGGTTTGGGTCACTTTTAGTTCACATTTTAACAAGCTCTGATACTGTTTGCTACACAGAGGTTCGAGAAGCTTTGCCGTTCCATTCTTAGCAGCATGGAGGTTGAAAATGAGCCCAAAGTGAGTATGCTTAAGACTTAACTTATCCACTGAGTCCACATAACAAATAATACCAGTACAGATCCTCAATGAATCCAGTTTGTGATTGTTTCAGTGACTTGATTCTCTTATTGGTCATCAGGTTTGGTATGTGTCATTGGCCCTTTCCAAAGACCTCACCATCCCCTGGATCAAACAGATCAAACATGTCCTCTGGGTCTCCTGCCAGTTCCTGAAAAAGTTAAAGGTAAATCTGAATGCTTTGATAATTGTCATGGTAACGGGGGGAGTGTTTTCGTATCACACTGTAATTCCATCCTTATGTTCCTTCTCTTCCGTCTCTTGTAGCCTGACATACTGCAGGACAATAAGCTGGTGACCCTGTACCTTTCCATGTTAGTGACCTTCACAGACACCTCAACTTGGAAGATAGTGAGAGGGAAAGGTCAGTGGTCACTATTGTTGCACACACATCTGCTGATCACGTCTTGCTTTTAAAAAATCCTAACAACAAAAAAAATGTTCCCTCCTCTGCTGAAGGAGAGGCTCTCAGACCAGCGCTGACTCGGATCTGTGAGAACATCATGGGGCACCTCAATCAAAAGGGATTTTATTCTGTACTTCAGGTAGTGTAACACACACTCATTTTTTAATTCTTACTATGCTGTTGCTCAATATGGCTGTATTTGCATTTATGGTTATTTATGTTTTTAACATTTCAGGGAATATTTAGCAATTTGATGATTTTGTCATTTTTGTATTTCCGATACAGATTCTACTTACCAACGGATTGGCACGTTCCAGGCCCTCTCTTTCAAAGGGCACCCTCACAGCAATATTCACACTGTCTTTAAGGTGGGTGGTCAGTGGAAGCCCAGTAATCCCCATTCACGGAAAACAGATGCATGATCTCAACTTCATTATTGCAAGCAGAGGGCAGGCAAACCTTTTTGTAGATATTTCCTGGTCTGCTCTTTGCTTCCTCTCTTGCCATAATTGGGTTTGTTGTGATTTGATTAGGACCCAAGATCACATTCTGCTTATTCAATCTTCAGTCAATGGCTTGGAAAATAAGATCTCTTAGTTCCCCAAACAATGAAGTCTTATTGGTGTATAATGTGCTGGGATGATGTGTATGATGTGCTGGGTACCAGCTTTGGGAGCCATTTCTGTAACCTGTCTCTGTTTCCAGACCTGTCATTGCTGCTCACTTCTCTGACAACCTGCTGAGGTCTTTCCTCATTCACATCATGTCTGTTCCAGCGGTCGTATGCCACCTCAGCGCCCTCACCCCAGAGGTAAACACACTCACATGTAGACCAGTCATAGTATAGAGAGTTTGTAAAATGACATTCGGAGAAGTTTGGGTGTCTTAACACAGCTCTGAATGTCTTGTTTCTGGGCAGTGCATGACCTCCATCCAGACTCATGACCTGCTGCGGAGGTTCATTGTGTTCCTCAGCCGGGAGGAGCAGTGTGTAGACATCTGTGTGTGCCTGGAGGGAAGCCACACCCTCTGCTTACTGGGTGGGACCCGTTATACTCACACTGACACTATATACTGACACTATATACTGACACTATATACTGACACTATGTTTTTGTCTATGCAGTATGTGTTTGCACTTGTGTGTGTGGGTGAGTGCATATTTTTAGGTACCGTGTCTAGGCTTTGGGGAGGATACTGAACAGAATGTTACTGAATCAGTTTTTTCGGTTTGCTTTGTGGGGCTTCTGTTATTTCCTTATCAGGTAACCTGATTCACCTGGGCTACCTCAATGAGAAAGTGCTAGAAGAGGAAGCTAATGACTTTGTGAAGGACCTGACAGACATGCTGTCTTACTGCCAAAGATACGTGTCTCAGAAGAAATCCAACCTCACCCACTGGCACCCAGTCCTGGGCTGGTTCTCCCAAACTGTAGACTACGGGTCAGTAAGAGACCCTCAGACAACCTGAATGTGCTTTTAACTATGGAGCCACTCTGATCTCTCTCTCCCTCCCTCCCTCTCTCTCTCCCTCCCTCCCTCCCTCCCCCCCTCCCTCTCTCTCTCTCGTGTGCACGTATCACATTCCTACAATTGATGAAAATTGATTGCATGGCCAAATAAAGAGCCGTCGTCTTCTTCTTCTTCTTCTTCTTCTTCTTCTTCTTCTCTCTCTCCCCCTCCTTCCTCTCTCCAGTCTGAATGAGTCGATGCCGCTGGTCACCAGGCAGCTGCAGTACCTGTGGGGTGTTCCTGTGATCCGGACACTCTTCAGCGATGTACTCAGCAAAAAGCTAGAGAGCCAAGAGCCCACGCCTCCGCCGCAGCAGCCAACCACGTCACAGAACAACCTGCCAGTCAAGAGTGAGTGGCGTTCGGAACATGTAGTATCCTCTGTGTGTTTTGCATGAGTTCGGTTGGGTCATTGTTTTTGTTTTTATATTTCTTTTCTGAGCACTTAATGGATTCCATTCTGTTGGAAGTTTTGAGAGTCCACTAATCCAACGTATTAGACAGAAATCTGTTTGTTATAGAAGTCGAGGTACAAAAACAAGGAGTCACATGGTGTGTCGCTGATGTAGAATGTTTGCCGTAGACCTCTTCAAGCGGGCGTTTCAGAAGTCTGCGTCGGTGCGTAACATCCTGAAACCGGTCGGGGGGAAGCGGGTGGACTCAGCCGAGGTGCAGAAGGTGTGCAGCATCTGTGTCCTCTACCAGACGGCCCTCACTACACTCACCCAGATACGACTGCAGATCCTCACAGGTCAGTCTGTCAGTGGTTCAACCATTCGCCACACGCACGCTAGCTAGCTAGCTCATCATGCTCTCCCTTTCTCTGGTGTTCCCTCAGGCCTGACATACCTGGATGACCTGCTGCCTAAGCTTTGGGCCTTCATCTGTGAGCTGGGACCCCAGGGGGGCCTCAAGCTGTTCCTGGAGTGCCTGAACAATGACACAGAGGAGTCCAAGCAGCTCCTGGCCATGCTCATGCTTTTCTGCGACTGTTCCCGTCACCTCATCACGTATGTTTGAACCACAAACTTAAAACAGAAGTGCACACATACACAATCACACTACTAGTACACACATACACAATCACACTACTAGTACACACATACACAATCACACTACTAGTACACACATACACAATCACACTACTATGTTTCAGCAGAGAATACCATTTCTGGGTTTCATATTTATCAATGTCGTATATGATGTTTCCTTTGTCATAGAATCCTGGATGACATAGAGGTCTATGAAGAACAGATCTCTTTCAAAACAGAGGAGCTTGTCACCATCTCCTCCTTTCTGAACACGTTTGTGTACAAGATGATCTGGGATGGCATCCTAGGTGAGTGTGTTGCCTCCCATGTCAAATCTAAGACTTGGAAGGTGAAGCTGCCCAAGGCGCCCTACGGCAGATGTGCTGATGACAGATTTGCTAAGTCAGTGCCTGTCATGCGTGTTGTCCCTGACAGAGAATGCTAAGGGAGAGAAGCTGGACCTGTTCCACAGTGTTCATGGCTGGCAGATGGTGCTCTATGAGCGGGACTGCAGGAGGAAGTTCTCACCTGATGACAACTGGCTGCGCAAGTGAGTGTCCATTAGAAACGCCGCCTCATCACTCATAAGATGTCTGGACTGTCAGAAGCCCATTGGGGCGTGTGACAGTGATCTATGTAGTCTGATTGTGTTAGAAGGCCACATACTCACTCTTGCATATTTGCATCCAGGGACCTGAAGCCAAGTCTTTTGTTCCAAGAGCTGGAGAAGGGCAAGAGGAGAGCCCAGCTGGTGCTGCAGTACATCCCCCATGTCATTCCACATAAAAACGTGAGTGAATCGGGACGGAATGATGTCACTGCTCTTCCCCCACTTGGTGTTAGTAACCCCGGTGTTGTGTCTTACTCCTGTTCATCGTCCTCCCCAATCTAGAGGGTTCTACTGTTCCGGAACATCGTTACCAAGGAGAAGGAGACGTTGGGATTGGTGGAGACGAGCTCGGCCTCCCCCCATGTCACTCATATCACCATTCGCCGCTCTCGCATGTTGGAGGTATGGAGTTAATTGATTTACCTGCTTATATTACACCTTTTTACTAGTGAAGGGTAAAAGGGCTAGCGGTAACAAAGCACTCGTGTCAGTAGTGAGAGATGGTAAAGGTGTTACGAGGGGTTACACTTACTGACACTGACCACTGTGGTTACACTTACTGACACTGAGCACTGTCTGGACGCTCCCCCTTCAGGATGGATACGACCAGCTCCGCCGGTTGCCAGTGAATTCCATTAAAGGCGTCATCCGCGTGAAGTTTGTCAACGACCTCGGTGTGGATGAGGCTGGTATTGACCAGGACGGCGTCTTCAAGGAGTTTCTGGAGGAGATCATTAAGAAAGTCTTCAACCCTGCACTCAACCTCTTTAAGGTACTTTCACAAGGTGTTTTTTAATTATTTTATTGTCTGTGAACGATGCTGTTGGTGATGATGTTGATGATGGTAATGATGTCTTTTTCCTGTAGACTACTAGTGGAAATGAGCGGCTGTACCCTTCCCCTACATCGTACATCCACGAGAACCACCTGCAGCTCTTTGAGTTTGTGGGGAAGATGCTCGGCAAGGCCATGTATGAGGTGTGTCTGCTCACTGAGGAGGTTGACAGCTAAGGGCAATTTGCCATTTGATGAAAAGTCATTTCCAGGGTCAGGCCACCTTGCTTTCACTATGATATTGCCTGGTAGAGTTTCTTCACTCACTGCTGGGCTGTCTTTGCTTTGTGTGTGTTTAGGGCATTGTGGTGGATGTTCCCTTCGCCTCCTTCTTCCTCAGCCAAGTCTTGGGCCACCACCACAGCACTTTCTACAGCTCCATCGACGAGCTGCCCTCACTAGACTCCGAGTTCTACAAGAACCTCACCTCCATCAAGGTGACAACAGCTCATCTCACATTATTATTTATTTTTTTTAAATGTTTTTAGGGCATTTCTGCTTTTATTGGGATAGAGACAGTAGAGATTGACAGGAAGGATGGGAGAGAGAGGAGGGATGACATGCAAGATAGGTCGAGGGTCGGAATCGAACCAGGAACCTTGCGATTACGTGGTATGCGCATTAGTGTGCTACGCCACTAAGCGCCCATCTCACATTATTTTAATGTATCCCCTGGTTTATGGTTACTTTGATCCATATTCATATGCTGTTATCTGTTACTACTAAAATGTGTTTTTTTTTTTTATGTGTGATTGACCCGCAACTTTAACCCTTTCAGCGCTACGATGGGGATGTTGGTGACCTGGGGTTGACTCTGTCGTATGACGAGGATGTTATGGGGCAGGTAGGGGCTGAGGTTGAACTCTAAAACTGAACTCTCTGAACCTCTTCTCTTTTATGATCTAACACCTTCTAAATGTTTCCTTGCAGCTGGTCTGTCACGAGCTGATACCAGGAGGAAAGACCATGCCAGTGACCAATGAAAACAAGTGAGCAAATGCAAATCCAATTTGTGCCTTTTTTAAAAAAAATGTTTTATATCAATTCAATGATGTCTTCACACGTTCACCAGATAAGGTCTTTTTTGTGTTGCTTGACACTGTTGACTACAGTATGTGTAACCACCCCCCTCTGACCTCACCTGACCAATGATGCTTCCTGTGCTGCAGGATCAGCTACATCCACCTGATGGCGCACTTCCGCATGCACACCCAGATCAAGGAGCAGACTGCAGCCTTCATCCGGGGGTTCCGCTGCATCATCAACCCAGAGTGGCTGCACATGTTCTCCACCCCCGAGGTCCAGCGCCTCGTCTCCGGGGACAACGCTGAGATTGACCTGGACGACCTCAAGTGCGTGATTCCCAGAGACCACCCTGATCATTCCCCTAACGTCACCCCACAGTTGCCTTTGGTTTTTCACCTGCCCACTCAAACATTTAAGGGAAATCTTATCAACAGTGTCCAAATGGTGGTGTGTTTGTGAACATTAGCTGACTGTGAGACGGTGATAACTAAGCTACGATGCTTGTTGACTTGGTCTCTGTTGTTCTCAGGAAACACACTGTGTACTACGGAGGCTTTCACAGCAGCCACAGGGTCATCATCTGGCTGTGGGACATCCTGTCCAGTGACTTCAGCGCTGAGGAAAGGGCCATGTTCCTCAAGGTAAACCCCCTGAAATGTCAAGAATAACAGATGACCAAAAATCTACTTTTCTAGACTGTTGGAGACTAGACTGTAAACCACTGTTGGAGACGCCTCTCGAGGCCTAGAAGTGTCAGGCTATCTACACTTGTACTTATAATGTAATATTTTTGTTGTTGTTTGGGGTTTACAGTTTGTTACCAGCTGCTCAAGGCCCCCCCTCTTAGGTTTTGCCTACCTCAAGCCCCCCTTCTCCATCCGCTGTGTGGAGGTCTCCGATGATCAGGTGAGAAGTCATGGATGATTGGATGGTGGTCTAGATGTTCCACACAGCATGCTGACAGCACCCTCTCTTTTGTTCTTTGTGAGGTCGTTTATTTTAAGTAATCAGGTTGTCTCCACGTCTGTGTTCATGTCTTCCTGTGTGTGTTTATGTCTGTGTTCGTGTTCGTCTCTAGGACACTGGAGACACCCTGGGCAGTGTCCTCAGGGGTTTTTTCACCATCCGGAAGAAGGAGCCTGGTGGTCGCCTCCCCACCTCATCCACCTGCTTCAACCTGCTCAAGCTGCCCAACTACAGCAAGAAGAGCATCCTGCGCGATAAACTTCGCTATGCCATCAGTATGAACACAGGTTTTGAGCTGTCCTAACTCCCCTGCACAGGGCCAGCCTGTCCTAACTCCCCTGCCCAGGGCCAGCCTGTCCTAACTCCCCTGCACTGGGCCAGCCTGTCCTAACTCCCCTGCACTGGGCCAGCCTGCACAACAAGGAGCCAGAAACGCCCTTACCCAGACTAGGGGTCAGGCTTACCAGGAGCCTTTACAATCAGTGGAGCTTCACCAAAATCAAATGGCAACCACACCGTATCCATGGCCCTTCCCCTTGACTCAGAACATGAAGCCAGATTAACTCCACCTCTCTCTACCCCCATCAGTCTGGAAGCTCCTCCCACTCCAAGGGCTCTCAAGCCCATTGCTGCCTGTGTAACCATGACATCAATTATTTACTAAGCATTGGCAGCCATTGCCCTTGCCGGAGTGATGACTTTTTTTGTGTTTTGAATAAGCAAAGAAGATAAGTTGGAGCAGCACATTTGGAAAGACCGCTCTACTCTCAACCACTCCTTAAATCCTATCCTATGTTATGATTCACGAACAAGGAGGAACATGTAACCTATTGAATTGCCGAAATAAAATGGCTACTGTACATCTCTACTATTTCTCAGGCTTAACAGAATGATACTAGGATCTTACACTCCCATGTCAAACCAACTGTAAAGCAATATAGATGCAATGCAAGCCATTAGACACGTGATTGACTCCTCATCTGATCAAAACCAAGGGATGCTTTGTTATACATATTGGAATATAAGTTGTTATCCAAACAACTGTCAGCTGTCATCTGGTGAGTCTTTGTTGAACATGATGAAAGCACCTTTTATAGAGAGAAGACAAATCACTGCCTCATGTTCAACAACTTTCATGAAGGAGAACTGACTTTTCAGAGGTGGTCTTGTGTTGACACCTGTGTCATATGTGTATATTGTGTCCCTCATGAGTTAAATGATTAAATATTGGTGACCTCAGTCGTTTCCTCCCCATGTACACATGATGGTCATCTGACGTTAGCTTTAGTCCCTGTACTTCTCTGTTCTCTACTAGACAATGTATCCATTTAATAACTCAACATCTTGAACAGCAACGACAAAATGATTTAGTCAACATTTCATTAATCTCGCTGGTGTTTGATACAGTCAAAGGATGTCATGATCTGATAATCATCTCTTGAGTTATCTTTTTTGCTTTTGTTAATGGATCAAACTGTGGCATTGGGATGTTTTTTTATTATATATAATTTGCTGAGTTTGTTGAGTTCTAGCCACAGTACAACAGATATGAAATGGACATCCATTGTTTTTCCACATTGCTGGTAGTGACATCCCCAAAAAACATGTTACAGTGAAGTCAATCAAGAGAATTTCTCTGTCCACAAGGAAGGAACTGAACATTTCTCTGTCCCCAGGGAAGGAACTGAACATTTCTCTGTCCCCAAGGAAGGAACTGAACATTTCTCTCTACACTTTTGAATAACGCTGAGTGCCTCATGAATGCCCCTCCTGCCCCTCCTGCCCTCATACTGTCCAACCGTGTCCTTCCATCACAGGTGTAACTACAGTACGTCTTGGAATCAAGCCATAAACATGGGACAAGATATTTACATATACTGTATTGATTCTTCAGCCTGTGTAGCAGAGACAATTCATAACCTCCCACCACCACCATTGAACCAACCAGGAAAGATGTATTTGCATTTAGGATGTTCCCTCGTGTCTGTGGACCTCAAAGCCATGTGGATAGGAGTTACACCAGGAGCAAATCCTACAACATGATGTCATGGGTTGGTTGATGAACTCAATCTCAAAGTATTGTTTTCTGTATTCCTTCCCTTACAGCCCCCACATCCCCTTTCTCTGCTCTGCATGCAGTTTTAACCTTTTTTAGTATTGGTCATTAGAATGACTTACTGGAGTTTGGAAGTTTTAATTTGATTTGCCATTTTGAGGTAGAAGAGACTATTTAAGGAAGTGTGTCAGTGGAAGGCAAGGCAAGGGACTGATGTCATGTCACACAGTCGACCTTTAACTTAAACAGTTTGAAAGATGAAAAGGCTGAAAAAGCAATAACCCAGGTTGATTCTGTGTTTTGTGAAGGATGAATGGCTGAAGGATGAATGGTTGTGGCCATTTTAGATTAAAAAGGCTTCCTACAAGATGAATCATGAACGTCATCACTCATCCATCCTGTATTGACTCTTGGTATAATGACCAGTAACTAAAATAACAACGTTGTGATGATCTGATCTGGTAATCTGAAACCTACCGATGAGCCGAAATCTGTGATCCATTTTCCTGTGTAAAGTGACACTACTTCCACCCCCAGTATGGCTGGAACACCTTTTCTTTCTGCATTGCAACTTGATCAATGTCATCAATCAAAGGTCAATCCCTACATGTCATTGTGATTCTATTGGACTGTTTTACCCCTCCTTGCATAGTTGCGAACACTTGGGAATTGTGCTCTCATACAAGTCCAATATACAGGCTCTCTGATCAATCTAATCAGTTTCTCAGTGGTATGTGTCTACCTGTTTTAATCAGTTGTCCAAGCAGCCCGGTGTTGAGATAGTAAAGTAACAGTGTTAACGGGGCATTGGGGCTGCAGAGACAGAAAGCCTCTGTGTCCAGGGAGACTGAAAGATACCTCACAAGCTTTGTCTGTTGTGTTTGATGAGGTCACTCATCAGTTTTAAATGATGTCATTAAACCTTGCAAAATCTTTTTATGAATTAGAAAATATCCAGGACATGTGCAGCATACTCCTGTGAAAGTACTGTCTCCCTCCTTTTTAAAAGAAGTGTCTTTGAAACTGGTTGCACTATGTGAAATACAGGTTGTTGAAAAGGCTTTTCAGTGTAAAACATGTCCATGTGTAAAATAACATTTCTGCTGTAAAATATTAACATAATTGTTGAGTCATGTAAACCATTAATTATTATAAAACCTTTAACAACTAAAGTGTGCCTTCATTTGTTTCCTTTAACTTAACTTAATCCAGTGATGAGGTGTTCTGTGGTATAATTATCATAAATGATGGGTGTCAGAAACAGCCGATTGAATCCACCTGTTCGAGTGGCGAGTTTTCATTACGGTCTTCTCAATCTGTGGAGCGCAGTTACTAACACCAAATCATTGGTTTCACAGTTTGTGGAATACATTACTTATTGGTTTACTTTTGCAGAAGAGAGTTCCAATTGTCTTTTTACGAAGGATGACATATGTATGTCATGTTTCTTCCAGAACGAATTATGGAGTGCGCAGGCTCAGAGCAGTGCTAGTTAAGCTGCCAGTTTGCGCCCGTCCTCGGGGTTGACGCACGGAGGAGAAGCGCCCTGGTCAACTTTAACAACTGGATTTTTGGATTCCGTGGAGAATGAACACCCCACCAAGCCCCTCTCCAACGCGGTGGTTCAAAGCATTGAGAAAGTAAGTGTGTCAACTTCACTCTCTATTTTCCAAATTCACGTTAAATTGTGTATCCTTATTTATAATAGTAAAGAAACAATCGATCATAGTACGAAAAGTGTTGTGAGAAATCAATGTTTTATATTGTTTTTCGTTCGGGCTCTGCTTACCTGTGTGGATGCTTGCGGTTATTTTCCACATGTTATTGCTCAGTCGAAAGTTTTTTATTAATCACTTTTTCTGTAACTTTTCTGGATTACATAGCCTGATTGGCTGGAGACATGTATTGCTCTATTTTACTGGGGGTTGTCCTCAGTCTGGACATACTTTGCATTAGGCTTATAACTGTAAACCTATTTAGAGGGGCCAACATTGTACAGATTAAACATGAGTGGGAAGGCAAGAGTTTGCTATGTATGCAAGAGGAATGGCCGCCTAACATGCAGAAGGTACTGGACTGTAATTCATCTCAATTAGATATATTTCATATTCAATATTTGCCCTTAAACTACAGAGTTTGCTACATTTAGAAGATGCAGGTTAATCATACACAGAAATACATGGTGGGTTTTGTTTTATGGGTTACAGAACCAGGCTGGGGGAGCCCTGTATGAAGACCTATCTTCTGGAATGTGTGGAGCTGCTGAAGAGGGCCAGAGCTGCCTTCCAGGCTGGACGGACGGCCAAGGAGAGCTTCAGACAGGCCCAGCTGGAGGCCATAGTGCGAATGCTGGTGGAACATGAGTGTGACTTTGTGGATGCACTTGGGAGGGACCTCCATAAGGTGGGGGGGGCACATGGGTTAAAATCTCTCTGAATTATCATAGCCAAAGTGTAACCAACTTTATCAGTGCAACATGGTTCAATGTTTTAATGCACCATCTCTTCCAAGGGTGTTTGTGATACTTGAGTGTTTTGGTTTTGGCAGCCACGGTTTGAGACTGTGTTATCAGAGCTGATCCTGGTGAAGAATGAGGCTCTTCATGCCATCAATAACCTCAACAAGTGGATGGAGCCACAACGTGTCGAGAGAAACCTGGTGTGTGTTCAGCTAAATCCAACTGAGGTTGTAGTGGGCTCTGGAGAATGAGGTTGTAGTGGGCTCTGGAGAATGAGGTTGTAGTGGGCTCTGGAGAATGAGGTTGTAGTGGGCTCTAGAGAATGAGGTTGTAGTGGGCTCTAGAGAATGGCTCTGGGACTTTGTCATAAACACACAAGTTTTAATGGCACTTGAATAGAATATATTGTCTTTCTGCTACAAAGCCATACATTGTGTTAAGCTGGCCAAATCAGATTAGAACTGAGACTTTGGCTTTCCCTGTTTCAAGCTTAATGTGTGTTAGTGTTGTTCCATCTCTGTTAGTCCATCTGTCAACTGATCCCTGTGATGACTGTGTCCATGCTGCACTTGGGACTCATGTGATTTCTGATTGACTGGATAATGCAAGCCCCTCTTCTCTGCCTCTTTCTGATTTGTGTAGGCCACCATATTGGATGAGTGCATGGTGGTGAGTGAGCCGCTGGGGGTGATCCTGATTGTCGGGGCCTGGTGTAGCCCTGTCCAGCTCTGTCTGGGGCCCTTAGTAGGGGCCATCGCTGCAGGTAAATATACCACAGTCTATCACTTAGGCCCACTCGTCAACATGAGCATGCTGATCCTTGACTGATCTGCTGTGTTTGTTTCTGTAGGGAACTGTGGGATCCTCAATCCCTCAGAACACAGCTCTCATACAGCAGAGCTCCTCCACCGTCTCATTCCCTCATACCTGGACAATGTGAGCTGTAATTCATAGTGCAGTGAAGGTGGTGTTTCCCTCATGCTTAGCATTTGGTTTCTAACTGTCTCTCCTGCTCTCTTCAAAGGAGTGCTTCCATGTGATCCTTGCCAGGGTGAATGACTTGACTGAAGTAGTGGATCTCAAATTTGATCATGTCTTCTTCACAGGTGAAGCATGATGGTGTAACTCTTTACTGTTTTACCATCTTTGTTTTGGTAGAATCAGTGTGTACTCTGCTATAAGGTTCAGGTTTAGTTACTATAGCAACATGTGGCTGTCATTCCCCAGGAAACCGGGAGGATGGGAGCAGGGTGGCCACGGCTGCAGCCCGAACACTCACACCCGTCACCCTGGTTCTGGGGGGCAAGAACCCCTGTTATGTGGACCAGCAGTGTGACATCACGACCACAGCACGGCGCATTGCCTGGGCACGTTTCCACAATGCCGGGCAGAGTGTGGCAGCGCCCGACTACGTTCTGTGCCACGTTGATGCTGAAGCACGGCTGGTCCAGGCGCTGCGCTGCTGCCTGCTGCAGTTCTACGGCTCGGACCCCCGGGAGTCCAGGAGCTTTGGTCGCATGGTGAACCTGGAGAACTTCCACCACACCAAGGACCTGCTGTGGAGGTCTGGCAAGGTTGTTGTGGGCGGCCAGGTGAACGAAGCAGAGAAATATATTGGTAAGTAAGTGGGAATTGATGTATTTTTTTGTTTCTTAGAACTTCTATGAATGTACCTATTAAAAAAAAAAAAGGTATTACCACTGTAGATGTATGTTTTGTACATCTGAAAGTGTCCTACATGTATTTTTGTGTGTGAAGCACCAACAATTCTGACGGAGGTGGTGGATGCAGACCCCATCATGCAGCATGAGGTTTTTGGACCAGTTCTTCCAATTCTTACTGTGAACAGTGTGGATGAGGCCATTTCCTTCATCAACCAGAAGGAGAAACCTCTCTGTGTGTATGCTTACTCAAGCAACAGCAAGGTGAATGACAGTGTTCAATGTATACACACACATAGTCATACACACAACAAATATAACATAGGTCTGTTGTCACACCCCTTGGCCTCCCTGGCCAGCAGGTCATATCCAGGCTGATGAGTGAGACCTCCAGTGGAAGCTTCTGCTCCAATGACAGCATCCTGCAGAGCCTGATGGTGGTTCTCCCTTTCGGGGGAGTAGGTAAGTTACTGTCAGATCACTGCTCTTATCAGTGAACAGAGCTGGACTAGTGATTGTGCCGCGCCGGGCAGATACAGACGTCTGCTAAGCACCGTAGTGAATAAATGCATAATTAATGTTCTGTCTCTTGACAGGTGCCAGCGGGATGGGTTCCTACCATGGGCGCTACAGCTTTGACACCTTCTCCTACAGGAAATCGTGTCTGCTCAGAGGCACACAGATCGAGTGTGTCACCTACCTGCGCTACCCACCCTATGAGGACCGCAATCTGTCTCTTATGACATGGGCCAGTACCCTTTCCAAGAGGAACCAGGGCTGGTGTCAGATCATGTGACGGAGTGGGAGGATAGAGCCATGTTAGATGATGCAGCCTGTCTTCACTGCGTCCTGGACAGCCCTGGCAGTGGCTTCCAAATGTCATGTCAGTGCTGTGAGGGTCTGAGAGATGGAGAGGAGATATCTCTGGGATATGGCGTTGGTACAGCTGCACTGGTCCATAAGCACTACATGAGTTACTTCTTAAGAGTGTTTCAGAGGAGTGTCTTTGATTGGTCTTCAATATAACGTTTAGCATTCTACAGTTCATTGAGATCCATTCCTCAACATAATGATGCAGTGATGATTAATGAGTTTATTTACAGCCCATCTGTACAAACACTGTATACTGTACACATCTGTAGGTTTATGATCAAGCATTATTTATTCACCATCATGTTTCCTTTCCAGTAATGTATTATGTTAATCAATCTAAAATAATTCAGTCAAACCGTATTGAAGCCTCTTTTGTTACAAAACTTACAGAACATCTTCAGATACAAGAATGCACAATGTGTCAATGTGACTGTATATTGTACTGGCACTGATAAATTGTTGTTTTACTCATTCAAGATGCATTATCATCAATGTGTAGGTACTGTGGTTTTCCCACCTGCTTTCCTCTAATTCAGATGGGACCATACTCGTTTCAAAACTGTTGAAACCCCTTTCTCACATTTCAGGAAAAGTTCAGTATATTTCCTCAGGCAAAGTAGCCATTTGGACCAAAGTCTTTATAGTAAATGTAAGATGTTCCATCTCATGATTTTTTGGACAACAATAGGATTGTCTTGCCACTTCCCCATTCTCCCATCAGTAGCCTCATTCAGGTCTCTTGTATATCTTCTCCTCCTTGCCTTCTGTCATAGCTGTGTACCTGGCCACGGTGAACAGGTAGTCGCTCAGTCTAAATGAAGAGACAAGACGAGGGGTTAAGAAATGGAGCACTTTGACTTTGTGAAACATAACGTCTGCACATTTCAGTGATGTACATACCTATTGAGAAATCTGGCAACGTCAGGATCGGCCTCACCTGAGCGCACAATAGGGGCAACACTGTAAAAAGAACACATCGCCCTCAATGATGAGCACCTGCATGACAAGGCTGCTACTGGATCACAATGTTTGGTATTGAACAGTATAACTTCCACATGCTCAATATTATCATAAGGGGGGGGTGAGACATGCTAAAACAGTATCAGGACTGGGGGGGGGGGGCTGGGCTGGGCTGAGACATGCTGAAACGGACCTGCGTTCTGCTCGGCGACACACGGTCCGTGCTACATGTAGAGCAGCACTGCTCTTTCCTCCAGACTGGAAAACAGAACAAAGACATGAGCACAGAAGACCAAGAAGACCAAGCACTACACAACAGTCTGTCCTCACAATGTTCCCTCTCCATAAAATCACTGCACTGTGTAAAACGTGTAAAAAATGTAATAAGCTGCTTTAGAGCTTTGCACACGCTTTAACTAAAAAGAAAGCTATGTTCTGGATCCATGTCAGCGTTCATAGGAGCCTCGGGTGTTCCTAAGTCCCTCTCATCATCTCCAGGTTATTGACTTCATCACATACTGTATGTTTCTGTGAAGCAGAATAGTTCCCAGGCAGGTATGATGGCTTACAGGCAATATGAAGTTTGTCAGTGGTGGAAGCGCTTCTGTGAATTTATCAATCCAGGTTTCCAGGTCCGCCACTGGCTGGGAGCTGAACTTTGTTTTCTCTGTTCAAAAAGAAAAGTAAGGTCAAATTGACATGACATAATGTATGGTGAATTCACCAAGAAGATATGCCTCTTCTCAGAACAAAAATACCATTTCAGTTAGAGATCTTTTTACAAAGACTATTTACTTATGTGACTTTCTCTTGCAGATGACTGAGGTGTGGCAATGTTTGATCCCACATCTTGTAAAATACACTGAATCTATGAGATAAAAAGGCAGCATTGAGTAAAAAATGTATTGACATTTGTTAACCAGTCTTGTAAGATTTTAAAAAAATTCTTAAAAACAGTTGACACTCAGACCTTGTCTAGCTGATCTGTGAATGTATGACCTTTGTCGACGCAAAACTCTCTGGCCAAGCTGTAGAAGAAAATACAAGACAGTGAGATAGATTCCCTCAGGGGACCAGAGCAGAATAATAGAAGATCAGATTGTATATTCACCCTATAGCTGATGACAACTCATCTGCTGATCCCAATGCTTCAAACACGGTGTCTTCCTTTGGTCTTCTCTCTCCAGTGAATGTACTTGAAAAACCTTTAGGAAAGACAGGAGGAGGAACCAAGCTTTTTGTTGAAATTACAATGTAATGTTCAATGAATTACAATGAGTATTGATTTAGACTTCAAACCACCTTTATCTCCAGTTTTGGTGTATATCTTGGGGATCCTGCTGTCTCCCTCAGTTGCATATCTGTCAGGAATCAAACCAACCAGAGGGATATTAATCATACTAATCGCGGGGCATTTCAACAGTAACTTGTGTGTTTTTAACTCCTCATCGTCGCGTCCGTCTGCAGCTCGTCTCTACAGTCAAACCTCAGGGGTCCATGTCGACACCCAGCTAGCTAGCTGGCTAAAAACGTTGACAATATCCCAATACACGGATGTTCACTATACAGTAGCTACCTTCTTTCTGATCCAAATGACGTCTTTGTCCAATGCACACTTAAACATTTCAGTGTCTTTAGCATACAGTGTAGATGAGAGGGTTTGGTCATCAGTGAAGCCATGTTTTGACCTGGGTTATGGTTATGGTACCCAGAGCTAAACAACGCGTGATGTAATCTAAGTGCCTTCTGTCTGTCTGCGGCACCCGTAACCGAGGGGGAGGGACACTTCATCACACGACCAATGGCACGAGGAGAAGAGACCGACGTTGATTGGACAGGAGGATCTGTACATCTCAGCTCGAGCGCTGATTGGACGCCTGAAGCAGACGCGGCTCCACCTTCCCCTGTTGCCAGTTCAGTGTGAAGCAGGTCAGCAGGACGGCAGCCTGTCCCAGACTGTCAGGTAAATATGCAATTAAATAGTTATTGTTTGCTACAGCTATGCATCGGTGACATTCTCGTGATTAGCTAGGTTTTATCACGTTTGAAAATTAAAGTAGAGTTCTAAGAAGACAGTTTGTTGTGTGGACTTTCTGAGCGCTATAAACCTCTAAGCTGTCATTTCCCTGACTGATGAGGTGGATGTTGAGAAGGTAGATCATCAGACTGTTGACGGACTTCTTTCACATTTCAGATTTATTATCAGAATGCATATGAGAGAATGCCTCGTGTCTGCGCCCGGTAAAGCCATCCTCCACGGAGAACATGCGGTTGTGCACGGCAAGGTAGGGGTCGTCTGATGAGTGAATAGTGAATAAAGGATGTCTAGATCTTCATGGATGTCTGGTGTCGTTTTGTGCCCCTTGTACTTGTTCTGTTACTAGTGCTGATCCACACCATGTGCCATGAGATTTACACATTCAATGAGTTCACTTTTCCAACCATGCTGAATTGGACTATTTACTCCAACCCTTCCTAGGTGGCTCTGGCTGTGAGTTTGAACCTAAGAACATATTTAAGGTTGCAGGCCACCAGCACTGGAAAAGTGTGTATCAACCTCCCAAATATCCACACTTTCCTGACCTGGGATCTGACTGCCCTGCAGAAGCTGCTCCCTGACTCTGCTGGTGAGGCCCAGGGCTGGGGAATAGAGTACCACTCACTCACTTAACCCCCCTTTGATCAGCAGTTGTATTCTTCGTAGGATAATTTAATATATTGTCATTTTATTTTACAGCTAAGATGGAAGATTTGAATGAGCTTGACGATGAGCTTGTCAGAAAACTGCGTGACTTAGTCGGTGTAACAAACGGAACCTTGGATACCCGCAGCATGGCCACCTTGGCCTTCCTCTACATCTACGTCTCTGTGTTTGCTGGGTCAGGGTAAGAGTGACATGGTATTTAATACAGCTAACTGACACACAATAGGACACAACATGTCCACAGAGTAACGCAGAAATGCTCTGCAGTGAAACTTGAAAAAACTGAACAAATTACATTTCAATATAATAAATGAGTTAGAATGAATGAGTCAGATTGACATACTCTGCCAGACCCTGAAAAAGTTGCCATGTCAGTGAGGCCGTGTTGAGCAGCTGGGAGCAGGCAGATGCTGGGGAGCATCAGGCCTGCAGGTGGTGGGCAGGCCTAATGGGTGCTGACATGGTGCTGCCGTGTCTGAAGGGGGTGACGGGCTCTGACAGGACGGGGCACTAATGAGAGTCTGGCACTGGGCCACACTGCAGCCTTAACAAGTCTGGATGTGTTTGTCCCTGGGGAGGGGAGCCGGACAATTAGTTTAGAGTATCCTCCTGTCTGCCCAAAAGAAGCCTGTCATGACCATTGACAGCTGAGCAGGTCTTCTGGGCTCACTCCCATCCTCCTGATGCACACGCTAGTGGCTCGTAATGGGAAGGACTGCTGTGTGGGAGTGGAATGGCGATGGAAGGAAATGCTGGGGTGGGGAGCGGTGCGAAGAGGGCTGCAGAACGGGAATCATGTGAGAGGTGCCCAAAGCCTGTTCAAGTCTAGTGTTCTGTTTGTTCCTACTGATTTTTCACTGCTTTTGCTGTGAATTGAAGTTGTGTGGTCCATTTTTACCCAGGGATTGAAATTCAGCGTGTTTAATGATCATGTTTCTTGTTCATCTTGTCCAGTGAGTTGCCCAGCCTGACGGTGTCTGTGTGGTCAGAGTTGCCTACTGGTGCGGGTCTGGGTTCCAGTGCTGCCTTCTCTGTGTGTCTGGCTGCAAGTCTGCTTTCTGCCAGTGGGGCCATACGGTCTCCGCTGACGGACCAGGGTGACACAGCGAGGTAATGACCCGCCCTCACACCAGGAGACCACCGGTGATGTACTGGAGCCCACTCACATGTAAAGCTAACATTTGATTGACATGGTGGGTTGGGTGGGGCTGGGCAGATCAGAGGCAACATGAAGGGCCAGAAGAACATTGCAAACAGAGTGTGAAGATCCAGTGGGCATCACCTTGTTAGTAATGTTGTGTCTGTCATTGTGACACCTAGGTGGGGAGAGGAGGAGATGGAGCTGATCAACAGGTGGGCTTTCCAAGGAGAGAGGATCATCCATGGGAACCCCTCTGGGGTAGACAATGCTGTAGGGACCTGGGGTAAGACCTGGACCCCTCCACAGGCCAATGTGACACTCCTGGACCAAGCTTATTCTAAACTCTACGCATTCACTGTTTGATACTACAGGTTCTTAACTTAAAACTGAAGTTTACATTTTATCCCATTGTTTTTACTCTTGTAGGAGGAATCCTGAGGTACCATTCTGGGAAGATAACACCCTTGAGCAGGTACTGACCCGTCAGTGTTTACATTACAATGAATATGATGAATAATTAATGATTAATTATATAATTGAGTTAATTTTCTAAATTTCTAAGCACAAAGATTAAAATCAAAGTTAAATTAAAATCTCACTAAAATCTCCTAATATACTGAATTGACATTTTCAGGAACAGTGTAACAGTTAGTGGGGCTCCTCGTATGAGGGGACTGTCCTGATGAGAATAACCCAGCACACTGTGGTAGATGATCTGGTTTTTACATGTTTGTAGGGTTCCAACGTTAAGGATCCTGCTCACAAACACCAAAATCCCTCGTAGCACCAAGGTACTTGTTGCTGGAGTGAAGGACAAAGTGAACAAGGTACTAAATGGCTGCTGTCCCTAACCCTAGCCCTAACCCTAACCCTAGCCCTAACCCTAGCCCTAACCCTAACCCTAGCCCTAGCCCTAACCCTGTGTGTTCCTCCCCAACCCTGTAATTACTGTAATCGCCGGTGTTTCTGCATGGAAAAGACACTCTGAGGCATAAAACATGGAAATTAAGCGCTGTGTGCCGTTGCCTTGGTGACGCCAGCAGGTGTGCACACTTCCTGTGGATCGGTGGTGTTGTGGCCGTGTTGATCAGAAGGAAAGAGCAAAGTTACAGCCAGCGTTTGCTTCTTTAATACTGTTTGTATAATGCTAATTAGCCAAGTAATATAATATGCTTTTATGGATTTATTTGTATTTTTATATTGCATTGATACAGTATGTACACTTGTTAGTAATACCACACTCTTGACTTCCTAAATATGCACAGTATACACTGTAAGAAAGTCTGTAATTCATTGAAAGTTCTCTTAATTCATAATTAACTAATTATAATTTCATGTTGTTTTCCAACTCCAGTTTCCCTCTGTAATGAAGCCTGTGCTGGAGTCAGTAGAGTCTGTCTCCTGCACCTGTGAGCAAACCCTGTCAGAGATGACCAGTGACCCCACAGCAGAGCACTACAATGTCTTAGAGGTACAATATAGAACCACATACGCACTGTGATATAGACACTGTGTGTTCTTACATTACATTACATTTATGGCATTTAGCAGACGGCTTTATTCAAAGCGACTTACAACAAATACATTTGTCTAAGTAAGTGAATCATCTATCCATCAGTCATTATAAGATAAAGTAATCAATGCTCAGACCAGGGGCCGTAGGCAGTCACAATGCTGTTAACAGGAGAGAAACGAGCACAGGGGAGTGGTGGTGGTGAAGAGGTGTTTAGTGTGGTGGGATGTCTCCAACCCTCCATGTGGAGAAGGAACAGTGTTGTCCTGACTGCAGCTGTTATCTCTTCCATAGGAGCTCATTGACATCAACCAACACCACCTTAACGTGTTGGGGGTGGGACACCCGGCCCTGGACACGCTGTGCCGAGTCACTCTAGCCAGGGGGCTGCACAGCAAGCTGACGGGCGCTGGGGGAGGGGGCTGCGGCATCACCCTCCTGAGACCAGGTATCTGCTCCCCCTTCCGTCCATTCAACTGCCTCACACAAACATATGGATCCCACCCTGACATGTGCATCGCCCTGTGTGTTAGATTGGTCAGCATTCTCAATGGGAATCTAGATGCAGCAGAGTTGCTGATAGCCCAGTTTTAACCCTAACCCTAACCCTAACCCTAACCCATTCTCAATGGGAATCTAGATGCAGCAGAGTTGCTGATAGCCCAGTTTTAACCCTAACCCTAACCCTAACCCATTCTCAATGGGAATCTAGATGCAGCAGAGTTGCTGATAGCCCAGTTCTCAGATATGTTTTATGACGTCATTAAGACGCCATCTCTCTGAATGCCTCCTGCATGTTGATTATGTTGATTACCTCACGCGTGGAGGCCGAGGTTTGGAGGCCGAGGTTTGATTATGTAGCCTCACGCGTGGAGGCCGGGGTTTGGAGGCCGAGGTTTGGAGGCCGAGGTTTGGTTATGTAGCCTCACGCGTGGAGGCCGAGGTTTGGCTCCATCTGACAAAAGAGAGTGAGTCAAAGTTGAGGTCATTTAGGTCGTTTTATGTGCCTCCAGTCTCCCCCATCCTCCCCCATCCTCCCCCATCCTCCCCCATCCTCCCCCATCCTCCCCCATCCTCCCCCATCCTCCCCCATCCTCCTCATGTTCTGGAAAAGCTCTCAAAGTGACAGGTTATGATAGAGGGGGGGAGAGGGGGGGAGAGGGGGAGGGGGGGAGGGGGAGAGGGGGAAAGAGAGAGGGGGAGGGGGGGAGGGGGAAAGAGAGAGGGAGAGGGAGGGGGAGAGGGAGAGACAGAGAGAGAGAGGGGGGGGGGGGGAGAGAGAGAGAGACTGTTTGTCACTCTCTCTGACAAAACAAACAGGCAGAGAACCTGTCTGAATTTGCAGCGTTCTTTGTTTATGCCTGCAGCCTTTGACGCATTGAATTTTAATACGTTTAAGATCTCCTAAATATAGCCCCAAATGATGTTGATTGGCCTTGTTGTAGCAAGTGTTTTTCTGGTTTGCAGCTATTTTCCCAAAAGTTCCTCAAGTGTCTGTTTTCACCTATGCTCTCTGAACATCTTTTAGCTGAAACACTTTGATCTGGGTGAGAAAAGGAGCCCCTAGTGAGAGAACCTTCCTGTCTTGTTAATTCTACCACTATGGTAGATGTATTTATGTCACTGGCAAGTGGCAACATTTCCATCTTTACCTCTGTTTTCACCAACACAGTGGGAGGCTCTCACTTGCACTGACTTGAAAATGGCTCCCCTGCTTGACACATTCATACCCTTAGCATTTAAGGCCCCTATGTTTACAGATGTGAGGTATTCTCCTGTAAAGAATTCCAGTCATTTGTTTAGTTCCATTCCTGGTCCCCTGGTGTGTGGCCTTCTGCTGGTATCTGGAGGGGCTCTGCAGGTTGAGCTCTCACAGCAGTGACTCCTGACTCCTCACACTCACACACCAGGCTGTTCCCCACCTCAACAGAGCACAGAGTGTGTCTCTCTGGTCTTTCTCTCAGGGATGAAGGGGGTAAATACCTCCTGCAGGTGTGAACAAGCTGAGGCAGTAGGAGCAGACATATAGAATGGGCAAACACACGTTTCTTTGTGCTTTTTGTTTGGGTTTCTGCTTTTTTGTTTGGGCTTCCTGTGCGCCATTGTTTTTGTTTTTGTTTTCCTCTGGTAGAGACGGAGAGCTCGGTGGTCCAGAACACAGTCCAGGATCTGAGGGGCTGTGGCTATGACTGCTGGGAAACGAGTATAGGAGCTGCAGGTGTCCTGCAACACTCTTCCCTCTCAGTGAAGGAGGAGGTCATGGAGGTTTTAAACTCCTACTGAGGCCAGGACCAGACCAAACCAGGACCAGACCAGACCAGGACCAGACCAGGACCAGACCAGACCAGGACCAGACCAGACTGGCCATGGGTGAACAGGAGGTGTGCCCCCCTGAGCTCTTCCTCCAGAGACACAACTGAAGTCTGAAGTCAGCGAAGGACCATACCACCCTATGCTTCGCCTGGCTTAAGACCACTGTGATTCAAGATGCTCTAAATTTGGGAGAAGAATCACGGCAACTAACTTTGCACATTTTTGGAACTTAATTATAATTATGCAATGTCATGAAATCTTGGCACTATGAAGGCGATCATGCCACAAATGTAGTAGTTTTCTACTTTTCAGTTTTCCATCTGATCCCTCCTCATTTCTTTGAATGAAGTGGATTTGTGTGGATTTTCACTGTTTTCCATAAGCTTATCATGAACTTGGAGACTAGGTATGATGTACCTAAGTAACATGCCAATGCTTTCCTTGGTGAGATATTTGATTGTTGATAATGCCAATGGAGGGTGTTGTGAGCTAGTTGTCCAGTAGATGGCAGCAAAATGTCAGAATTGACAACAGATCTCTCTGATTATTATGATTTTTGTGGGTTATACATTAATTGTTAAACTACCCTTCTAAAACGGCAAATAAATCACATTTTCATTTCAATGTTTCAAACATAAGTAATGTGTCTGTTTCTTTACTTATCGGGAGCAATTGCTGGCCACCAACTAGTCCAGGACTAGTTATATACAGAATAATTTAATGTGGATTTTGAAATAAACCACTATCCCAAGAACGATAGCAGGGTTCATTTATCTTCAAAGGCCCAAAGCAAAAATGCAATATCCATATCATTATGTGGTCGACCATCTCCTGAAGACATCCCCTCAAGCTCTTCACAAGAGCTGAAATTTAATATGACATTTCTTTGGTCGACCGCAAATCAAAAACTGTACAGTAAAGCACTTGAACAAAGATGTTATTTACAGTGTAATATATATTATACATATCATACTCCACCTTCTCAACCTGGTTTTTGAATTACATTGTTAACTTTTCTAGTGCTGCATGTAATACAGGAAGTACTGTAAGTTTCTCTAATTCAAGAAGAGCATAATGTCGTACTGCAGTATGTTTAACAGTCTCTCTTTGGAATTATTCAAAGCAACTGTTCCTCTATTTCTGATGTGCTTTAATCAGAGGAGTCTGGGATGACCTGAGTGAGGGGAGGGGGGGTCTGGAAGGTTCTAGTTTATCTGGGAGCCTGTGGATTACCTTTCCCCTAATGTGGATCAACAGCTCCCAGTGTCCTCCGGTGAGTCACGCTTACATTTGTGCTGACACACATGCACACACGCACGCACACACACACACACACACACACACACACACTGCACACAGCCAACCCCACACTATTCTTTACTTATCTGTTCATCCCTTAAGGCATTCCTGAAATTCCTGCGAACGCTGCAGTGGTGGAGAATATGGACCTACAGTGTCTAGTATAGAATACCCCTAATTTTGGAAAAGGTCAGTCGGGAATGTCTGAGTCTTGAATTTCCATTTCATTTAGTTGTTTTAAATGTCATGGAGGTTGAGTAGTACGGGCCTGGCAGTGTGTATGAATGAACGCCATTTGTCACATGTCCCCCTCCTTTCCTTTCCGCCTGGCGCCCCCTCCGTCCCCCTGAATTGTGTCATCTTTATGGCAGGGCAGCCCCCGTCCCTGCGCGGCGCAGTCCCTCCAACCCCTGCTGGAATTTAATTACCACTGAGCTTTTCAATTGAAATGGCATTGACGAGGGGGACAAGAGGGAGACAGCAGCAGCCAGTTTCATTTGAAGCCCCCTCTTTCTTTTCTCTCTCTCTCTCTCTCTCTCTCTCAATCTCCCTCACTCCCTTTTACCCCTGCGAGGCACAGATGGTATTTTTTTTTGATCAATGTCAGCGCCAGCTTCTTTCTGCTCTGATGAATAGATTCTAAGGAGGCCCTGACATTATTTCAGATAACAGAGGGAGCAAGGAAAGGGGGTCAAGGATAGAGAGGGAGAATGTCAGCACTGGAGAGATGAAATGAAAACAGTAGGCAGGCCTTAGTTGTCCCAGGAGAAAGAAGAGATGCACAAATGATTTCGCTTTTTTTTTTGTTTCTTTCGCAACTGTGCATGTTTGAATTTGTGTGGGAGAATGAGGGATGTGGAAATCATTCCACTCATGCAAGAGTAATGAAATGTTTAATGTTGTGTATGAAATTGAATGGTCATGAATCATGATCACTGTGGCACAATCCCTCTGGTCTCTCCGTGGACTGATGAAGTGCACGTCAGGAGCCGTTAGCTTGGAACACAGAATTAAACCTGACTGACAAGATCTCACTCTGCTGTTGGCCATGACTTGCGCTTGGCAATGCATTTTTTTCACAGATCATTATATTTGTTAGTTAGAAATGTTTGCATTAGTGTGTGTATGGTTATTGGTGTGTGTATTAGTGTGTGTATGGTTATTGGTGTGTGTATTAGTATGTGTATGGTTATTGGTGTGTGTATTAGTGTGTGTATGGTTATTGGTGTGTGTGTATGATTATTGGTGTGTGTGTATGGTTATTGGTGTGTGTATTAGTGTGTGTATGGTTATTGGGTTATGTGTCTATGTGGTAATTAATGTGCTTACAGTCTATCTTTAAATGTGTATTTTGCGTAGTGCTGTACTGTATGTCATTAGATGAGTGTCTGGGTGAGTTGCTGGTGTTGACTGTGGGGATATGGCCAGCAGGGGGGGGGGGGGGGGGGTGCCGGCAGGGCCTGTGTCTACCCTCTCCCACTCCTCTAGCCTCCAGACAGGGAGGACAGGGGCCACATCAGCCTCACAAAGCCATAGCGGTTCTGACCTGCGACCCCTCTCAGTCATCATGGGCTGGGTGACCCTCCTGCGGGGAGGTTGCCCTTTTGGAAAGTCGGGGGTGTGGGGGGCGGGGGGGGGGGGTGCTGCTGTGGTGAAAGCAGGGGTCTGCTGACCCCATTAAGGCAGTGGGGTGCTATGGAATCTGTGACAGAAGAGAGTGAAACTTCGGTCCAATCTTGAAGTTCGTGCCACTTCAGGTTATCTTTGACTATGGTTCTAGGTAGAACGCTAACCCCGCACCAAGAACCCTTCTAGAACCCTTTTTGCTAAGAGTGTACAGTAGAGGTGGTTTGTCATCTGGTTAAAAACATGAAACATATTCAGACCTGCCAGGATTATATTAACATACAGAGCTTTGAACCACAGTGCACAGATAGACATACACACTACATACATTCCATCATGAAACTGTATCATGTCATTGTATCGATCTAGTAATTGATTCTGTGAAGTGGAGGACACCTGCATGGTCGTATGTCATCCTTTAGTGCTGGGAGCTCTCTTGTTTAATTGCAGGCTAAGACCCTGGTTTTCTTGTTGCCTTTGAAGAGCCTCATTGATTTTTATACCACCCCTCATCCGTGCTCTGCTCATTTTAAGAGCAAATCCCTTATGGCAAAGTTGCTCGGAATGTAAAAGCATGAAATCTGTCAGTGCCTTTCACAAGGCTTTCAGGTGTACTCTAGACACCTTGACATTGAAGTTTAAAAAAGCTGGCTCCTCTGCTTTTTAAGAAGAAGAAGAGAAACTACAGAGGCTGTATTTGGTTCCTCCTGCCTGTCTGTTAGACAGGGCAGCTCAAGGCCAGTTAACTGTGGGCTCTGCTAAAAAAGACACTGTTCACAATCCAGCTGTGAGGCAAGTTCACCCGCATTCTAAAGCAGCTTCTTGTTCTGCTCAGAAGAACTGACCCTGACAAAAACTGGCAAATACTTTGGCATTGATAATATGTTTCTCAGTGTTTGTGCTTGTATGCTGCTGAATGAATAGTGTCTGATGTTACATAAATTCAAGTGATTTTTCTTGATCTCCTCGAATTATAGATGCTCAAACAGAGGATACATACAGTATAATTTATTGAATTAATCTAAATCCAGTAATCCAAACATGAATGCAAATTCTTACGTCAAGCTATAACCCTGTAAGTAAAAGAAGCTGTCATATAACTAAATGCAATTAAATGTTGGTCTTTAAAGAACAGAAATATCAAAAATAAAAAACAGATTTGCATTAATTTGAGAAACAGCTTATCTAACATTCATACTTTCAACTGCCTTTGAATTAGAAATAAGATCATAATTTTCCCTGGGATAGCAGCCAATTCATTGAATTCAGTAGGTTTGGAGAGGAGGATGATCTCAGAATGTAATCATATGTCACCACCATTAGATTGATGGACCATTACAACCCTGTTATCCCACTGTACTAAACAGCAGTCTTACAGCCGCAGAGCCACACACCACAGCAAGCCCTAATAAATCAAGGCTGAAATAGATACATGAAATGGGGAAACAAATATTCAGCCCCGCCCAAAGTTCTCTGTGGCCATGTCCCTAAATCCCACTTGCCTGTATGTCTGTACGCCTGCCGGGGCCTG